>NC_079367.1:30176787-30389287 GCF_021018895.1 Seriola aureovittata | reverse complement strand
AGTTTGGTTTAAAAGTCTAGTTTCAGAACAGTTCACCTGATTCAGAGTATGTGTGTGTGTGTGTGTGTGTGTGTGTGTGTGTGTGTGTGTGTGTGTGTGTGTGTGTGTGTGTGTGTGTGTGTGTGAGTGTGTGTGTCTGATTAATTCCATGAGGGATGGATCATGTAAATTGTAAACACATTTCTAATGTGTTTAAAGTTTAATTGATTCTGTGTTTAGCATCATAACTGAAGTCTCTGTCCATCTGTCTGTCTGTCTGTCTGTCTGTCTGTCTGTCTGTCTGTCTGTCTGTCCGTCCGTCCGTCCGTCCGTCCGTCCGTCCGTCCGTCCGTCCGTCCGTCCGTCCGTCCGTCTGTCTGTCTGTCCGTCCGTCCGTCCGTCCGTCCGTCCGTCCGTCTGTCTGTCATCCTCTAACACAGCTCAACAGGCTGAACCAATCAGCTGTCAGAAACAGAGAGCTGCTGTAATCACCACCAGTCACAGAGTAGTTTCCGTGGTAACACAGTCGGACAGGTGTGAAATGTGTCCTGCCGTCTGCTGTTAACTACCTGACAGCTGAAGTCTTGCAGCCACATGGACCACATGAAGGACCACAGAGTCTTGATGGGCACTGCAGTTGGAGACAGAGCTCTCCGGTTGCTAGGATACGGGGAGAAAGGTGGTGATGATGGGTGTGGTTTTTGGGTCAGGAAGTGGAGTTATGCTAGGATTTTATCCCTCATCCACGTCCCTGAACGTCTTAACACGTCTGTCATGTTCTGATGTTGATGTTGATGATTTCTGTGTCCATGATGTTTTTACCTCTTGAGGAAAAAAAACTTTAATACTTTGTTTAATACTCTCTGCAGCTGTTTCACCACCACATGTTCATGAGCAGAGTCTCTCTTTCCTTTGTGCAGCACATTGTAGCAGAACAGTGTCAACAACACACACAGACATCCACACTGACCTCAGTCTGGACTAAACTTTATTTAGTGTCTTGTCCAGTCTGAATCTGCACTAACACTCCTGTGGAACAGGAAAGTGAAGGTTCTGATCTGAGACTGACTCCATGATGCTGAGATCAGGACTCTGTGGGGGCCAGTCCATCTGCTGCAGGACTCCAGGTTCTTTTGGTCTCCGAAGATAGTTGTTTATGACTCTGTGTGTTTGTCCTGAATGAATCTACACCAATCAGACACCTCCTGATGGGACTGATGATGATGGAGAAGTCTTGTATGTTATTACACAATGTGGATTTGAGACCCTACAGGACTTCATCTGGACCCTTCCAGGCAGAAAGTCTGATATAGTGGATTCTGCAAATATCTTAGAATAATGCCAATAAACCAGAACAGACAGGGACTCTCTTGATCTCTCTCTGTCAAGCATGATGAGATCCACATCTTTACCTGCCACTTGATTGACAGTTCACCTGAGCTGTTCGTGGTGGAGCTCTCCAGTGAACTGCCATCCCAGAGTGCTTTGCAATTAAACAAAGTACTAAAAAGAATCTTTGAATATTAACCCCTGATGAAGATGACTGGCAGAGATGTGCTGGTGGAGTTAGAGGAGGTTTGAGACGACAGTCAGACTCCAGGTGATTCACCTGATCAGTCACCTGGGAGACGACCAGACACCACAGCCTGTGACTCGTGTGCTTAGTATGATGGTAAACCAGTCAGCCAATTGCAGAGCTTCTCTTTGACCTCTGCCATCATCGGTAGAGGAGCTGTGGGATTGGTTAATGAGAGCACAGAGAAGACATCCTGCAGCGTCTCAGAGTGTGGTGGAGACAGCGATGCGTTCATGTGTGCAGCAGTTTGTAGTAAAAAGCAGAACACATTAAAGAGATGTATGTTGTAATTGTGTGTTGTTGTGCTCGGAGCGGAGGTGTGATTAGTGTTCGCAGTGTAACAGTGGGAGACTGTACAAACAGTGTGACTGCTGAGAGTAAGGCTTCATTACTGAGACTCCCACAGAGGCTACAGCATCACTGCAGATCAGGACTCTACAGGGAGCTGAGTTAAAACACAGAGGCTGTGGAACGTTCTCTCTGCAACACACAACGTTCCACAGGGTTCCACACTCTGAAGAATAAACCTCAAACACACAGGTCACAGTTTAAAAGAAGTTTTTATTCTAGTCTTCAGATGACCAATTTATTTCACCTAAAGTTAAAGATCTATGACTCTGACCAGAACCAGAACCAGAACCAGACTCTATGGATCAGAAGCAGACTCTACAGACCAGAACCAAACTATACTGACTAGAACCAAATTCTACTGAGCAGAACTAGACTCTACTGACTAGAGCCAGACTTCAACGACTAGAACCAAATTCCACTGACTAGAACCGGATGCAAATGACTAGAACCAGACTCTTCTGACTAGAACTCAGTTGACTAAAATCAAATTCAAATGACAAAACCCAGAGTCTTCTAACTAGAACAAATCATTTCTGACAGGAACTTTACTAAGGAGAATCAAACTGACCAGAACCAGACTCTACTGACCAAACTATGGACTACTACCAAAAATCCAAACTGGACTGACTAAAATCAAACTTAAGTTAAATTAACTTAAGCCCAGATTGAGACTTGAATGGCTGGGACCAGACTTGAGTAACTCTGCCTGTTGTTGTCTGAGAAAATTAAAGACAGAACATTTTTTAAATAATCTTCATTGGTCGTTTTATGCCTTTATTACATATTGATAAGAGGGAGATAACAGGAAGTGGGTCTCCGGTCAGACTTGAACTGAGGACTCTCGTGGTCCACATTTTAACCCCTGAGCCACAGGGACAGTCTGTGATATCACCACAGACTCAGCCATTACAAGAGTATTTATGGTCAGCTCCTGTGGGCGTGAACAGACGGGACTCTTTCCAGGGTGAGGCTGAATTCAGAGGAAGACGTGTCAACAGGAGTAGACGAAGGTTTAACTTGAGTGACAGGTTTTGGGTTTCTGCTGAGACCTGCAGAGATCCAGGGGGGAACTCTGGCCCAACAAAAGACAAACTGAGAGACCGGCAGTCAGAGTTGTGTTGTGTTAGTTGTGTTTCACGCAGTTTCTGTGTGTCAGTAGCTGTGAGTCAACTTTCAGATTGGTGATGTCATCAGAGAGCTGAACGCCATCACACACATAAGCTAAACCTGAGGCAGGTTTCACCGCTCTGTTCAGGTTGTTCAACACAGGAAAGAAAAACAGTGAGCAGCTGTAGACGCGACTGTGTGAAGGAGCAAAAGATCTGTGTGTGTGTTTGTGTTGTTCAGTGACAGACCAGCAGGACGACGTCGTCTCGATGTGACCAGCAGCGCCGTCACTGACTGAGACACCAAACAACCGACAAAAACAACACAGTTTGACTCAGAGAGAGACACAGAACAACCACAAAGAGACACAACAACCACAAAGAGACACAAAACAACCACAAAGAGACACAACAACCACAAAGAGACACACAACAACCACAAAGAGACACAACAACCACAAAGAGACACAGAACAGCCACAAAGAGACACAACAACCACAAAGAGACACAGAACAACCACAAAGAGACACAGAACAACCACAAAGAGACACAACAACCACAAAGAGACACAACAACCACAAAGAGACACAAAACAACCACAAAGAGACACAACAACCACAAAGAGACACAACAACCACAAAGAGACACAAAACAACCACAAAGAGACACAACAACCACAAAGAGACACAAAACAACCACAAAGAGACACAAAACAACCACAAAGAGACACAACAACCACAAAGAGACACAACAACCACAAAGAGACACAAAACAACCACAAAGAGACACAACAACCACAAAGAGACACACAACAACCACAAAGAGACACAACAACCACAAAGAGACACAACAACTACAAAGAGACACACAACAACCACAAAGAGACACAACAACCACAAAGAGACACAAAACAACCACAAAGAGACACAACAACCACAAAGAGACACAAAACAACCACAAAGAGACACAACAACCACAAAGAGACACAAAACAACCACAAAGAGACACAAAACAACCACAAAGTGACACAACAACCACAAAGAGACACAAAACAACCACAAAGAGACACACAACAACCACAAAGAGACACAAAACAATCACAAAGAGACACAACAACCACAAAGAGACACAAAACAACCACAAAGAGACACAACAACCACAAAGAGACACAAAACAACCACAAAGAGACACAAAACAACCACAAAGAGACAAAACAAACACATATTGTGTTGATGTTGGTTTTAATTTGGTGAAACTTTGTTGACTGACTCTGTTTTACTGTTGAACAGCTTCTGTTCAGACTTCACACATCATAAAAACACTGCCAGCATGTTCCAATACAAATATCAAAAAAATGTATCAATACCTGATATAGAGGGAGAAGAATGAGAGGGGCCAGCTGGGGTCCGCGAGCCTCCAGCTGAGAAACTGTGTGTCAACTGAGCAGCAGGAAGGAATGATCAAGTGTCTGAAAACGGATCATTTGACTAAAGGCAGTGGAAACATCATCATCATCATCATCATCAGTCACCCATGACACCCCCCCCCCCCCCCCCCCCCCCCCCCCCTCCCCCGCATCCATACACGGTGATCAATGACGTAAGCGGGGCTTTATAAGAGCCGCTGTGACGGGGCAGACCCAGAAGATCCGTCGACCCGCAGATAATCACACAGACAGGTGATGAAGATGGTCTCCTCCTCGCGCCTCCGCTGCCTCCTCCTGCTCCTCCTCTCCCTCACTGCCTCCATCAGCTGCTCCTCCGCCGTCCAGAGAGACGCCAAACTCCGCCTGCTGCTGCACCGGACCCCGCTGCTGGGCTCCAAACAGGTCCGACACTCACACACACTCAAACACACTCACAAGGACAGACACAGGGACAAAGAGACACACAGAGACAGACACTGACAGAGACAGGGATCAGAGGGACATTCCTTCAGTGAAAGTTGTAAAAACTAAACCATGAAGTAAAATGTTGGCTGATCTTCATTATAATTTACATTTTAAATTCTAATGTTTGTGACTCTTTAAAATATTTGAATGTTGAACAGATTTATTCATCAATAAATAAACTTTCTCTCTTTCTGAAGATCAGATTTGAATCATTTCAGATGTTTGGAAACTGTAATTAGAGGGTTCAGACCGACAGGAGGACAGAGGATGTTTCTGTCTGTCTGTCCTCACAGTGAGATACGTTTATATTTCAGTGTCATTTATTTTCAGATTATTTAAGATGATTTATCTTTATTATTCGTTCTTGAATAATTAATCAAACAACAATAATCAATCAATGATAACTGGATCCAAACATCAGGTCTCTGTTGTCCGCTCACTGAGTGTTAATTATTTCCTTTGAATTGTTTTAACTGAACAGAACCAGTTCAGACATTCAGACCAGAATAAAAGACCTCGTATAGAACAAGGTTTTCATTTGTTTAGTCTGTCAATCTGCTCTTAAAAAAAGAAAATGTATTGATTAATCTGCTGATTGATTAATTGTTCAGTCTGTAAAATGTCACAGAACTTTTGTGAGCCTAAGATGGAAAACAGAAAGTTGAACACTGACAGGTTTGTTTGGTGTTTTTCTTAAAAAATGACTAAAAAGTTTGACCAGCTATTAAAATCATCCAAGATTAATTTCCTATTGATCAACTCGTGTGATAATATTTCATAACTTCATATATTTCAGCTCTTGTTTCAAACATTTCCCAAAATCTCATTTCACCTTCCTCTCTTTTTCTTCTTCTTCCTCTGCAGCAGAAACCTGCTCTTTTCTTTCACAGAGAACTCTCTGTCAGTAACAGTCTCAAATATTCTAATCTCATGTCAAATGTCAAATGTTTCTGCTCATTAGAATAAAATTGAAGTTTTACAGCTCAGTCAGATGGGAAAACAAGAACAGGCTCTTATACTGAAATATAAATGTTTGCTGCAGAGAACCTCATTGTGTGCTGGACTCACGATGCTCAGACTGAACCTGAATATGTCCCGTTGATAGGAGACTTATAGACCTGATCCTGATGTACCGCAGAGACATTTATCCTCATGTTCATGTGGTCCAAGCTGCGGTCACAGTCTCTCACCTCCACCGGTCTGAGACAGGCAGAGACCAACATCAGCTGGTTTAACTGATCTGGTTTAAGTGAAACTAAAACCAGCTGGTTGGTGTTCAGAATTGACTGATGTGATCTCAGTCTTCATGCAGCGGAAAAACCTCACAACTGAACAGAGGCATCGATCAGATGCTGAGAGCACTCAGCTTTTATTTTGGTGAGTTCACTCCAGGAAAGGAGTTTCTGCTTCATGGAGCATCATCATCATCAGCCTGCAATGACCAGCAGAAGAAGAGTTCAGTGGAATCTCTGCTTTTCTATAGTTGATGATCAGGATCAGGATCAGGAGTGTCCAGTCCAGTCTCTGGTCCAGTCCAGTCTCTGGTCCAGTCCCGGTCTGTAACTGAAGTCTATTCAGATGAGAGGTTGGATGTTTATTTATTAGATGAGTCTGAGTTTGCATTTATAAAAACAAACACACATCGTCAGTTGTTTGTGTATCTGTAGGTGTTCCTGACAGTGATGATGTCAATCTTCACCAACAACAGAAGAAGTGTGACGTTACAGAATTAGACCAAACAGAATATCATCAGTCTGCTCCTACAATTATTATTTATTAAGGTCAATACAGTAGACCAATTGTCGCATCCCGTTTGCAACAGTCTGAATGAAGCATGAACAGCATGAATATCATCCAGGTTTTTGCAGAACCGCCTAACATCAGTGTTTTTCTCAACTGTACTATCGCTGACAATGTTCTCTTTCTCACTTTAAGTGGACCTTGAATTCAGATTGTTTTTGTCAGACAGTTGAAAACCTTAAAGCAGGATCTTACTTTCATCCTTCATGTTAAAGGTTCTAAGATAAGAGGTTTAATTTTTTAATGGACATGACATCATCATTTTATCAGTTACACGGCAAGAAAACGGAATAAATCTGCAGAGTCCAAATGTCTAAAAGATTTCAGTCTTTATGTCCTTCATCATTAAACTGTCTTCTTCAACTTCTTCCAGGATGTGGAATGTTCCTGGTTTTAATGTGGTGTGGTTTGATCTTTCAGGACTTGTCCTGCTCCTCCCTGGTTCTGGTCTTTATCTGTAATATTTCTTGTTGTGTGTTCAGGACCTGTCCCGCTCCTCCCTGGTTCTGGTCTTTATCTGTAATATTTCTTGTTGTGTGTTCAGGACCTGTCCCGCTCCTCCCTGGCGGAGCTGCTCCTGTCGGACCTCCTGCAGGTGGAGAACGAGGCTCTGGAGGAGGAGAACTTCCCTCTGGCTGAAGGAGAACCTGAAGACATTCATGTTGATCTTGAACGAGCCGCCGTCGGCACCGGGCCGCTGCTGGCTCCCCGAGAGAGGAAAGCTGGCTGCAAGAACTTCTTCTGGAAGACCTTCACCTCCTGCTGAGAGCCCCCTCTTCATCCTCCATCATCCTCATCCTCTCTCAACTCCACCACCCCTCCTCCTCCAGACGCTGTACAGACACTGTGTGGATCAGACTGTCACTGATTAGTTTGGATGAATTGTTAGATTTTCTGAACTGATTCTTTCTGAATGTAAACTTGATGAAACTATTTTTAATTGTTGGTTTGAATAAAATCTGTTTGAGACAAACGGCTGCTGCTGTCTGCTGATGGAGGAGGAGGAGGAGGAGAGGAAATAAAAGTCTTCATCAGGATGAAGATCTGCAGGTTTTTATTGGAGCTGATTAAAGTGTGAGCTGAGGGGGAGATTCACCGACGAGATAACAGTTAATGAAGGGTTAATAATAAACAGAGGAGACGCCATGGCAACAAGAGGAGAAAGGCTTTGTTTTAATCAGTTCTTTCTCACTGATCAGATAATAAGATATGAGGTTATTGATCCCCAGAGGAGAAACTCACATCACAGCAGCACAGCGACAGATTGAGGAGACAGGAAGCACATACACACGTATTTCAAAGTAAAGGTATATATATATATATATATTGCCAAACCTTTTTTCAACCTATATGTAGCCAGATGTGTCTGAAGATCCATGATGAAGATGATGATGATGAAGTGTCACACAGTCACATAAACACATTAATTTATACAACACAACAAACAGGACACGAGAGATCAAACTTAACTATTTCAACATCTTGTGAATGTGATGTTTGAATGTTTGATTCAAACATCACATTCAACATTCAACTTCATAATAAGAAAATAAAGTTTTACCCAGATCTGAGCAAACTGTAGAGAAACTGAAGATGATCTTTAAGGAAGTTTTTCACTCAGGTCAACAAGAGTTTACTAAAAACAACATATGAACCCTTGTCTGTAATTTTACTGATGTCCATCCAGGTAATTCACACAGATTCAGATGAACTAGATCACAATCACTTCTTCTACCTTCTCAATCACTGACGCATCACTGTAACCTACTATCAGCTGTGTCTCAGTTCAGGGACCGACTGAGTCACAGCAGCGTGACTAGGCTGTTCCATTTGAAAGGCTCCTTCAGATGCATCCTTCTTTTCCTGGACAACCAACTCTCCAACAGGTGGATCCTTCATGGTCCAATCTATCCCAAGATTCATTGTGCTCCGGTAATGAAAACAATGTCAGCAAACAACACCGACAGAGAGCCTGAAGATACAATTGTTAAATGTAAGTAATGGCTTTCAGCTCAGTTCTACAGCTAATGGTACAACTGTTAAAACCAAGAGACTTAAAACCTCAAGTTTTTGTCAAGGTTGCTATGCAACAGTGTTGTGAATTGTTTGGTTCAAAGATGCTAAATAATATGGTTCATGTTTGTTGTTTGAATCAGTCTATGTAATAAATGTATAAGCAGATAATGGTAATGATTTAGTATTACAATGAACAGTGTTGAGAGGAAGTGTAAGGAAGTAACCTGTGTAATAGAAAAATCATATTCTGCACTTTGTATAACCTGGTTTGATCCATGAATGTGAATCTGTTCCCACATGTATGATCTGGTTCTGTCCGCTACAATCTAGGGAGTAGTTTATCCTTGAACACACACCTGCTTCTTCCAGCAGTTAGACAGTCAGGATTGTTCACACACACACAGATCCTGACCCTGCTTACTTCTTTCTTTTTTTTCAGTCAGTCAGTATTTGCACTCTGTGTGACTGTACACTGATCCTTTGCAAAGCTCTTATTAAAATATATAAAGGGAACTTGATCATTTTGTCAACTGTTCATTTTCAGATTTCCATCACACCTGTCGAGGTTTTGTCGCTAGCTTAGTGAAGTTATGAAGTGGAGACATCTGGTGCACGAGCCTGTGTAGTTTACTTCAGTCTTTGTAAACTGCAGCTTACTAGCAAGTAAAATGTTCGGTTTGAAAGACACTCGGTTGTTCATTGCTCAAACGTTCCACTACACAACAGACAGGAGCTGCGCTCGGTGACACAACAGTAGGGGAGTTATGATACGCTTTAAATAAGTAGTACAAGAATACAAAGAAGACATGGCGTATGAATACGCTTCAATATAAAAAGGTAAGAAAGTAAAGCCCTCATGATCATTTTATCTGACAAGTTGTCACATATCTGTCACATGCAGCATCAATTTCTTATTAAAAATGCACTACAGATAGTTCAAACTAAATATTTAACATCACTGTCAACTGTCAACTGTCAACACAAATTATCCACAACATCAATGATCGCAGGTTTAACAGCACCTTACTTTTCAGAACTTTATCTTCTTGTTTGTTGCTGTTACCGTTTGTTTTAATCCACGGTTTCAAGTCCTGTAGAAATAGTATTACTCCTCCATGAAGTCCACTAGCATAGCGTCTATGAACACACAGCGCCGATCCAGAACACTGTTTGCTCGTTCTCATAGCCCAGAGGCATGATGGGATGACGATACTGCACATAATCAGTGCAAGCCAGAAACTTTTTCGGTGTATGCGACAGGTGAGCAATTGCTATAGAATTGAACAGGCACCATTTTTAGATCCGGGATCAAGGTCTTATAAAACATCCATGAGTGTGACCAACTGAATGTATCCTCATTAAACAGTGTCACTGTGCGACTGTGTTTAGACCCTCACAGCTCCTGGACCAGTTTCAGGGAAGTTACAGGTCTTCCTCCCGTCTTCACTGCTCCGTCCTCCGGCTTGTAACCCAGACACAGAACCAGGTCCACCATCTTCCCACAATGGCTGTGTTCTTTTCAATCGAAATATGTTTAATGACTGATCGGCTGAGCTGATGGAAGTGTAAACAGATCAATAAACACGTTTATGTCTACTTTATTGTATTATTTGAAATAAAGATCAGTAATGAAATGTTAAATGCTCAGCTGTGGAAGGTTTCTATTGTTTTCTGAGGAGAAACAAGACTAGCTCTAAACTTAGTCCATGTCTGGGCCTTTGGTCAAATCCTGATTTTATAACTGTGATGTCGTCTGACAAAATCATCAAACACATAAATGAAAGACAAAGTCTGAGCTGTGATTTGAGCTGGATTTACTGTAACATGATCACTCAGAGAGAAAGGTAGGAGAGACACAGTATCTTTCTTTTTTAAGCAATTTTTCCAGGCTTTTCTTTATGACAGTCATTGTGAGAGAGCGAGAGAAAGAGAGAGAGAGACAGAGAGAGAGAGAAAGAGAGAGAGAGGATGACATACAGCAAAGGGCTACGGGCCACAGCAAGAGAAGTTGGTGCTCCACCAGGTGAACCACCTGGGCCAGAGACATCTTTCTAATTCAGTCTCTGACACAGAAAACAGCCTCTGTCTGGATCCACAATAGTTTAGTCTTTATTTACTTCAGCTCCAGAACATAACAGACTTTTATTACAGGCAGGTCTTTACATCTAACTCCCTCTGTTTGATATGTAGAGTTGGTCATAGTCGTTAGTACTAAGCCTCGTTACCAGTGACTTCTCTCTCTCTCCCTCCCTCTCTCTGCTCGGTGTGTCTTATGTTTAGTTATTCCTCTGCCTCCTTCAGTAATAATGATACATGTAATCAAAGTAGTTTATTTGCTGTACTGGAGGCGATGCTCAGTGTATTGGAAGTGCTCCTCCTCTTCCCTGCAGTTCCTGAGCAGCCGGGAAACCGGAGATGTTCAGCACTCCACTGACCAGTGGTGGAAATATCATCAGTCAGTCAGTCAGTCAGTCAACAACATTCAAGATTATAGGGCTGGCCCTGCTGTTGCAGTCGAAATAGTAGAAATAGTTAGAATATCATTTATTTCTCTTTTCCTCTCAGATACCCAGCTCTAACTCTCTGGTTCCACTGAACCTAGGTTACATTACAACAGTAATTTATAAGGACCTGATTCACACAATGAAATTACTGTGTAAATCACAGGATTATAAAGTGTTGCTATGAATATTACCACTGGGCCAGTGAAGTGTGAGACAGCATATAGAGGCAGGAAGATACAGGCGTCTGACCTGTCACTGTGTCACTGTGCCAATGGGAAATATTTTGAATATACAAATGATTTTTATATAGTTTTTCCTCCAGCCCACACAGAAATGTAACAAATGACATATATGTCTCTATATGAAGTGATGAAGAGTGATGTCGCCATATATGTCACCTATAAGAGGATATACTATTATCACATATACATGTATACGTATGTATGAAGATATAAGTTTATAACATGTTAGGCCTATATGAAATTCTCAAACTAGAATGTGCATATATTGAAAATATCTATGATAGGTTTTATATATAATTTTCAGATGTTGTCATTTTATATTATACATTTATTTCTGTGGGATCTGAACCGATTATCACCAGTCCTGATGTTATATGGCAGCTCAGCTCCCAGGTTCATGTTAACTCAAGAAGCAGCAGAACAGCTCACACACAAAGGCAGGAAGTGTGTGTGTGTGTGTGTGTGTGTGTGTGTGTGTGTGTGTGTGTGTGTGTGTGTGTGTGTGTGTGTGTGGGTGTGTGCGTGTGTGTGTGTGTGTGTGTGTGTGTATGTGTGTGTTCAGGCTCAGAGGATAGCATGTGTGTGTGTGTGGCAGCTGCTGCAGTCAGATTAGCAGCTCCTTTCATTCATTAATGCTTTGTTAAGAAAAGCTTTTTAGTAATTTGAGCTTAATGAGGGCTGATGATTGACAGCTGAGACACAAACACACACACACACACACACACATACACACACACACACACACACACACTCGCACTCACACACACACTGCTGACAGTCTCTCAGGTCATATGACCACATCAGAGGTCACATGACAGGCTGTATGTTGTATTCAGTATTCCATCACACATAAAGTCCTGCAGTGAACAACAACTTCAGTAACAGCATGTGAGTATAATGAGGCTACCTAATTAATAATTAAGAGTTTAATTAATAAAGTCAAAGTTTATGTTATCATTTTATAAGTGACTGCAACTCATGATTGTTGTCATTATGGATCAATATCCTGATGATTTACTCAATGAATCGATTGATTGATTTGTAGAAATGATTAAATAGTCCATTGTGTCACAGTGACCAGAGCTTGTTTTGTCCTGACCTAAAATATACAGTATATATATTTTTTATGAAAATCATTTAAATCCCCACATTAGAGAAGCTGAAATGTTTCAGCCATCTTTACATTGTCAAACCATTAAGAAAGTAGTTGCCCTTGTACCTTTCTAAATGTTAGCAGTGAAGATGTTGAAATACCACTCAGAATGAAGTCTTAACATTATTTTATTTATTTATTTACTTATTCCATTTTTTTCTTCAGTAGAGGGTGTGGGAGGGTTTTGGTTATTATCATACTTGAAACTTCTCTATTCATTCAGTCTTTTTTGTAAGTGCTCTACCTGTCCACTTTATATGAGTCTGTTTTGTCTGCCTGTTTTTAATTATGTATAACCACCATAAATAAAATTAAAAAAAAATAAAAAAAAGTTGCCAATTAATTTCCTGTCGCTGGACCAATCAATTAATCAACTATTGGGTTCAGCTCTATTTGTATAGCTTTAAGCAGTTTAATGTAAGACTAGAATCACCTCCTCCTGGTTGTCTGCCTCCTTCACTCAGACTCAGGTTACATCCCTGTTTATCATCATAAACATTGATATATAAATAATCATATAATCATATAAATATTATAATTTTAACCATGTCACTCTCACCTCTCACCTGACTGGCTTCGCTCAGTATGTTGACTGTCCCACAAGGGAAAATAAGACACTGGATCTGTTGTATGCAAATGTCAAGGAGGCCTACACTGCTTCAGCTCTACCACCACTTGACAGATAAGATCATAATCTGGTTTTTCTCCAGCCTTCCTACAAGTCCTGTGTACTGAGGCAGGCTGCAACTACCCTCTCATTCAGGAACTGGACCCCAGAGGCCAGTGAGTCTCTAAAAGACTGTTTTGAGTGAACAGATTGGAATGTCCTGTTGGAGTCACAGGAAAATGATAAAAGCAAGGACCCTGACCTTGATAGAATGGTTGAATGTACCACAGACTACATTAACTTCTGTATTGGCACAGTGATACCAGCAAGAACTGTACACTGCTTTCCAAACAACAAACCCTGGATCACCAGTGACATCAAGACCCTCCTCAAGCAGAAAAAGGAGGCCTTCAGGGATGGAGACAGGGAGGAGCTCAGGTGTGTGCAACATGAGCTGAAGAGGAGATTAAAGCAGGAGAAGGAGGACTACAAAAAGAAAGTAGAGAGGAAGCTGCAGCACAACAACACCAGAGAGGTGTGGAAGGGGATGAGGACCATCACTGGCTATAAAGAGAAGAACAGCCACAACATCAGATGATGTGGACAAGGCCAATGAGTTCAACCTGTTCTACAACAGGTGTGACACAGCCTCACCTGTTCTCTCTCCCACTGCTTCAGCTGCAGCTTCTCCTACAGCATCTCCTCCACAACCTGACACTGCAGCTGCAACTCCCTCCACACTGGGGTCAAGCCTCCTGTCCTTTACAGCCGAGGAGGTGAGGGCGGAGCTCCAGAGGCTACGTCCTGGAAAGGCACCAGGTCCAGATGGTGTGTGTCCGAGGCTGTTAAAGGACTGAGCAGCCCAGCTGGCTGAGCCTCTCCAGAGGATCTTTAACTTCATCCTACAAACAGGGAGGGTCTCAGTCCTGTGGAAAACATCATGTCTTGTTCCGGTCCCTAAAGTAGGACGACTGGCTGAGATAAATGACTACAGACCGGTGGCCCTCACATCACACATCATGAAGACCCTGGAGCGGCTGCTTCTCCACCTTCTGAGGCCACAGGTTGAACAAGCACTAGACCCCCTACAATTCGCCTTCAAGGAACATGTTGAAGTGGATGATGCTGTCCTTCACATGCTCCACCTGGCCCATTCTTACTTGGATGAGCCAGGTAGTTACATGAGGATTATGTTCTTTGATTTCTCAAGTGCATTTAACATCATCCAACCCCCTATTCTTAAAGACAAGCTGGGAGGGATGGGGGTGGATCCCTGCTTCACGTCCTGGATTGTGGATTACCTGACGACTGTATGTCAGGCTGGGTAACTGTGTCTCAGGGACAGTGATGACCTGTTCACCCTGTATACAGCGGACTTTAAATAAAACTCTTAGTCCTTCCTTTTTCGGTGCTACCTTCAGATTCACTCTCAGTTCACCTTCCTTCAACTTTGACCTTTAGATCTGCTCCATCAGCCAATCGAAACACAGTTGTGGTAAGTGTGAAGGTTATTATCATGCATAGTGTCAGTACAGTGGAAACACTAAGTGTCGCTGTGGGATACAACTTGAGTGTGATGTTCAGACAACTATCACTGGATCCAGTGTTGTGCATGAACAGCGTTCACTGAATACGTCCATAATTTCAGTGAACTGAAGGAATCAGTTTACAAATGATGAACGTAAATGTGCTGCTAATGTTTTATGACAGTTTTACAGCACGCCGCATGAAGCATGACGTCTCCATAGACACGGCCCTGCTTGGCTGGTGCTAGCGGTACAGACGGTAAAGACGGTACAGACAGTAAAGACGGTAAAGACGGTAAAGACGGTAAAGACGGTACAGACGGTAAAGACGGTAAAGACGGTAAAGACGGTAAAGAAGGTACAGACGGTACAGAAGGTACAGACGGTAAAGACGGTAAAGAAGGTACAGACGGTAAAGACGGTAAAGACGGTACAGAAGGTACAGACGGTACAGAAGGTACAGACGGTACAGAAGGTACAGACGGTAAAGAGGGTAAAGACGGTACAGACGGTACAGACGGTAAAGACGGTAAAGAAGGTACAGACGGTACAGAAGGTACAGACGGTAAAGACGGTACAGAAGGTACAGACGGTAAAGACGGTAAAGACGGTAAAGACGGTACAGACGGTACAGACGGTAAAGACGGTACAGACGGTACAGACGGTAAAGACGGTACAGGCGGTAAAGACGGTACAGACGGTACAGACGCATCTACCGCTGCTGAAGCCAGTTTGTTTGAGCATTTGAAGCAGATTTATGAAGAAACAAGTGAAGAACCAGACAGATTATCTCACTCATGTCTGTGATTCTTCAGTAATGAACAATAATTCATTTCGTTTGGGAGTGGCAATGATTAGAGGCTGGTGAAAAAAAAACAGAACAAATGAACATGAACTATTTCAATTTTGTAACTGTGAACTGTCAAAATTTTAATAAATGAACTATTAACGTGAACTAGTTCCTTTTCATCTGTATGAACTGAACTTTGAACTAGTTCTTTTAAAGTGTGAACTGGCACAACACTGGATGGATAACTGTGATACTGAAGGAAACTTAAAAACAGGAGGATTCTAAATGAAGTTCTGCGGCCTCTGTTTCTCTGGAGCTTTGTTCTGGAGAGAAACTATATCCTCATGAAGGGAAGTCACTCTGAATCAGATTAACATGTGGTTCAGGTCTGTGGGTTCAGGTCTGACTCAGGACCAGTTCGTGAAAAAAACCATTTCCAACAAACACTGAAGCAATCAGGAGTTACGTGTTTTCTTCATCACGCTGAGTGTTTGTTTTCTTAAACGACAAACAAGTGTAAATGTTTTCTTCCAGAAAACATGACTCTGAGTTGATGCCTTCAGCTCTGTATGCTTCAGTCATCCTGACGTGACCTTTGACATTTGATCCCAGTATCAGCAGCAGCTGTGGCTGCTCTTTAGGTGAGTATGCAGGTGTCTTCAATTCCGACAGTGTGATGATGTCACACCTCTCTGTGTCATTAAGAAGCAGACGTTTCTTTAATAAACAGGAAGCAGCTGCTGCAGGCGCACAAAGAGCCTCAGCCGCCAATCAACCCGTAAGCCAATCAGACACCAGCATTTAAACGGCTTCAATAAACCATAATAAGCTTTAATTACAGCTGAAAGCTTCACTGGAAGACATCACACACTGCCTTTTAACTGTGTGTCTTTGTGTGTGTGTGTGTGTGTGTGTGTGTGTGTGTGTGTGTGTGCGGTGCTGCATACTGCAGCTGATTCGTCGGCATTTTGTTTTCAATGAATATCCTTTTTAAGGTGAAACACACCATCAGATGCCATTCACACACACAAACACACACACACACACACACACACATTCAATATAATGACGTCAGCGGCAGTTAAAAAGGTCAGAGGTCAAACTGCCATCAGGAGGTCTGGACCAATCACAGAGCAGTTCACAGAGCAGAAACACAAAGCCTGTTGCCACAGTAACGTTATCAACATCCTCCAGGTTTGGAGGTGTGTCACACTGTCTCAGGTCTTTATTGAGCCTGGTGCATGATGGGTAGGAACAGTTTGTCCTGGGTTCAGTCTGCAGGTAGATGATGAGTGTGGGAGGAGTCACATGATGAAACAGACCTGCTGTGATGAAGTTCTCCAGAGAACCTTCAGTCTGGGTTCGGGCTCAGATAGTTGGTTCCATCGAGTCAGGTGACATCAGCAGGATAAAATCATGACATCATCAGTGGTAGATTACATCAGCTGTATCCGCTGACTGGACTGGACTGAAGACAAATCACTCTTTAGCATCTCTGTACAACCGCCAGGGAACTTTGTTTCTGTAGTTCAATAGATATCAGCTGATCATTAAATAGTGGGTGGGGTTGTTTTTATTGTTCTTATGCTGTAAAGCACTTTGTGTGACATTGTTTGTATTAAAAGTAATATACAAATAAAGTCTGATTGATTGACATGAATATAAACATAAACTAAATGAATGTGGTTGTTGTAGCAGAAGACAGGCTGGTGAACTTCAGTCAGGATGAGACACTGCTGGCACACAGATCACAGAAAAGATCACCTATCAGGTAAATGACTTACCAAATTAAAATTCACTGAAGAAAAATAGTAGTAGTTGTAGTTATGAAAAATCACTTACAGTGTCATATCAATGAATCAGTGATCACGTGGCTAATATATCGGCTAATATATATATTAAAAGCAATTATGTTTGAGCACAAGGGCTGACAAGTGACCAATAACTGCCACACAAAATCAAGAAAATCTAAATATCTTGATGTGTGAAAACAAAGACTCACCTTTATGTCGTTAATTCAGTTTTCCAACTAACTTCTGTACATTTGTATATGACGTTTGGCTCAACCTAGCAAGCATCCTTGTTCCCAAGACATAGCTCGACTGCGTGGAGAGTGCACGTACAAAGCGCTGATGTCATCTAGAAAAAAAAAACTTTTCTGGGCTTTTTGTTGGAAATTTTTTACAAGGATTAAAAGTTCATGGCTTAATAATATACGATACAAAGATTAATAATTGAAACTGTGTTTACAGCTGGAGGTGTCCTGTCAACAGTTTTACAGGCGTCTCTTTTACTATTGTTGTCTATGGGAAAAATGCTTTTTGGGCCGCAGGGGATTTTTCGCTGCAATACTGCGAGTGCCCACTGGGGAAAATTGGCCGCAATCCAGAGCAGAGGTGCCATATCCGGTTCTTATAATACATCCATAGTTTCCACCGCAGGAACCAAGGTCTAAATTTAGTTCCAGGGTAATTGATCGACCTCCAAAAAGGTACCTGGTCGTACTTTTCAAAGGTTCAGGAACTGGTTGTGGGTGTGGTCTGCAGTGCTGAACATTTCTGACTGGTCGAGTACTTTCTGCACTTTATTTCACCAGTGATGTTTAAAAGTCCGCAGCAAGTGAGCGGTGTGAGAGGTTTTACCTGACATTACATTATTCACAGCACTTTGATGACATAACATGAATGAAAATACAAATTGCTTCCTGTATTGATTCAATTCTGTATTATACAGGACGGGCAGCAACCCTAATATGAGGTAGGATTGGAAGGCTGGAAACAGAGAACTTTCCAACTTTCCAATCTTATCTTATCTCATAACTGTAATGACTTGACATTATAGTAATGTACAGTACAGTACAGTAATGTACAGTACATCTCATAACTGTACAGTTATCTCATAACTGTAATGTCAAGTCATTGCTATACGGAGAACCCATTTAATCACTACTGAGTCCAAACAGTGACTTTACAATCATCAGTCATAAAAAACACAACAAACTAATGACAGATCAAGAACATGCAAGTTCAACCAAACTGAAACTCTGAGAGTCGTCAACACAACACAGCTGTCTAACAATCTTCTTCACGTGTGACATACAGCCTACAGTTTAAGTCATGGATATGCTTAAGTATATACTCAGGCCAAAGCAGGAAGAACGCAGCCACAGCAAAACCATAGATTGATATCATGACAGATATCAGCTGATCATTAAATACAGTCATACTTCCTCATCTAGTCCCCAGACCTCCACATCTAGTCATCAGACCTCCACATCTAGTCCCCAGACCTCCACATCTAGTCCCCAGACCTCCACATCTAGTCATCAGACCTCCACATCTAGTCCCCAGACCTCCACATCTAGTCATCAGACCTCCACATCTAGTCCCCAGACCTCCACATCTAGTCATCAGACCTCCACATCTAGTCATCAGACCTCCACATCTAGTCATCAGACCTCCACATCTAGCCCTCAGACCTCCACATCTAGTCCCCAAACCTCAGTATGAAGTCCCCTGACCTCCACATCTAGTCATCAGAACTCTACACCTAGTCCCGAAACCTCCACATCTAGTCCTCAGACTTCAACATCTAGTCCCCAGACCTCCACATCTAGTCCCCAGACCTCGGCATCAAGTCCTCAGTCCTCCACATATCGTCCCCAGACCTCCACTTTTAGTCCCCAGACCTCTAAATCAAGTCCCCAGACCTCCACATTTAAACCTCAGACCTCCTTGTCTCATCTGCAGACCGCTGTATTTGGTCCAGAATGCTGCTGCCTGTTATTCAACCTTCCAGTTCCCTCACTCCTCTCCTCTGTTCACTCACTCCTGCTGCTGCTTGTTCCAGTTCAGAACTCTTGTTCTGGTCTAATATTCTTAACATATTTGGTATAATCTATTCAACATTAAAAAATCTACTCCAAAATCATTACATTTGAAAAACTGAGTAAAATATCTGTCAAACAAAAGTAGCTGTAATGTACAAAACAATCATGAAAATTTTGAAACATTTTAGCATTCTGACAAAACCTGTAAAATATCCAAGAAGAAACAGTAAAATATCTGAAAACGAGTGAAATGACCAAAAATATCAGTGAATGATAAAGTCAGAGTGTTTTTGACTCTGACTCTTGGTGTGTGTGTTTTTACTCCTACTCGTGTGTTTCGATTCTGACAATTGTTTTTTGACTCAGACCTGAGTGTGTTTTCACTCAGACTCGTCATGTGTGCTTTAACTTTGACTGGTGTGTGTTTTGACTCTGACTCGTGTTTTCTCACTCTGACTCAAGCTTGTTCTGACTCGGACTCGTGTGTTTGGTAAATGCAATTGCACAAGTTGCACTTGGCGTCAGTTTGCGCTGAGGAGAGGTGTGCATGTAGGAACCTGGTTACTGTAAACATGTGTCATGACGTCAGGCCGGCTACACCTGCACATCCACAAATTGTCATCATCTTATTTTAGACACATACTTTCTGACCATGAGTATCCATCATAATCTAACCTGTGTACTGCTCCATACCACACAGAAAAAACTAGGCTCTGATTTCAGTGCCAGCACAAAGTGAGAACTGGCCTCCACCTGGCCACACCTGAAAATTGTCTGACTCCACCGCTATTACTGTGTAAAACAGAGATGAAACATCTGATTGGATTCAGTGACTTTTTCATTTACTAAGTTTCTTTATGTCAAAAACAAAGAACAAGAAAAGAAGTGAAAATATTTCAGCTGTATGACACTGTTCTCTGCTCAAACACTAAAGTGTATAAAAGGCAGTGAAGTCAAAAACATTTAAACTGCATTAAACTAACTCTTTACACATGATCGGGAATTATCAGGTGACTTGTTTGTGACAAACAGTCCAATCAGATCTCCTCTCTGCTCTGCTTCAGATTCAGAGCGCCAGTGAGTCCCATCAGTCCTGAAGATGAACCAAACTGTCATTCATGTTTTTTCTCTTTGCTGCTCTTTGAATGCTAATTGATAAAGAAAAACGATGCATAGCATTACCTTTGAAAGCATCCTCCCTTTCCTCGCTTTACTTTCAGGCTCTCAACCTGTAAATCATTATTGTAACTCCAAGCGATGCTGGAGGATGTGAGATGAGTTCCTTGGAGGTCCTACTCTGCTACCTGGACTCTTTCCTCTTCTGCTGGCCTTGCTTCAGCTCTGGTTACAATATTCCAGCTCCATGGTCACCTGGCTTCTGCCCCCTTGTGGCCTGCAGAGACACTGCAGCACACAGATGTGACTGAATGCTTCACTCCTCTCCAGTTCAATATTCACAAGCTGAGTGCTTCAGGTCAGACAATCCTCTGGTCAACAAAAATGTGTACGGTACCTTAAAGATGAAATAGATGACAGCAATCACCAACAGCAGAGTCAGGGGCAGGATGAGCGGTCTGATGATAGGACCTGTTGGCTCTGATGAAACACATTCACTTATCACATTAAGTCACATGACATCATGAGTACAGCAGCTGCATTAAACAGAAACTCCAGTGATGAAGCTGAAGTGAGTAGCTGTTGAAAGAATGAATTGAAGCCCTATAATTTTCTCCTTCATGCCTCTGTTTGCTTGTATTGTCACAAGGGAGTGTTAATCACCATCTTTACAGACAGTTAACCAAACATGATCCTGGTGAAGCTGAATAATCCTGCTGACGTCTGACTCATCATGTAAAACCCTGTTTCTTACCATCATGGTGGCTCTGAGGCGTCACTGGCTTCTTCCCTGTCGTGGACTTTTCTCTACAGCACACGTGGCCGGATTAAGAGACAATGTGCCCCTGGACACGAACAGGTAACAGGCCCCCAACCTCCTATATGGGGCCCCCACACCGATATTAGTCATTAGCATATCTTTGTTTCTTCTTACTGAGCTCTGTTACTTCCAAATAAGAAACATGAGCCTTTCAGGCCCCGGGGTCTGTCCCCTGTGTGCCCACTAGGTAATCCATCCATGACAGCACAGTTGTAGAGCTGAAAATAGTTTGCAACTTTAAATTATACTATATACTATGTCCCATAACTCCTTGTTCTGGACCTGGTGTCTGACAACTTTTTAATCATGTTTTCCACCCGAGCTTGACTGCGCTTAAGCTCACTTGAGACGGTGAGGGACAGCCGACGGCTCTCAGAGGAGAAGTTATGAGAAAAAAGGTATATCTAATAAGCTGTAGCTTCCTTGTTGGGCAGGTTCTGCAGCAGGAAACAGGAAGTGGGCGGAGTGATTGACAGCTGGCTGGGTGTAGTTGTGCGTTGTGTCGAAGGAGGTGAAGGTGAGCTGTAAGAAGCCTCTTGGATATTGTGGCTGGATGGAGCGGCTGATGGTGAAGTTGGAGCCCCTGAACGCATCTGAATACTACGGAGCCCCGGATATGCTATTAGAAAAAAAAATAAATAAATTGTGGCCACGAAATAGCAATTCGTTCCCACGAAATACTAATTTGTGGCCACGAAATATTAAGTCGTTCCCACGAAATATTAATTCGTTCCCACGAAATATTAAGTCGTTCCCACGAAATAGTAATTTGTGGCCACGAAATAGGTATAACGTGCGCACGAATTACTCTTGGACAGCGGGGCAAGCAAATCAAGCGCACTCTCTCAAACAGGAACAGTCGCTGTCACACAATGGACCGGGATAGTATGGTAGAGTTTTATTTTGGGCTGGGAATGAAATACAAAGACATTTTGAAAAGCCTGGCATTGCAGGGATTCATTATTAGCGAGAGGCATCTTCACAGACTATTAAGAGCCAGGTCGCTGCACCGGCGTAGGTACGACTTGGACGCCGGGATTGATTTCATTGTTGACCAACTGCAAGGCTCCGGAAAGGATCACGGTTATCGGTGGATGTATACAAAGTGTATACAACACGGAATTCGTATCAGAAAAGAAGACGTCAGGATCCTCCTCTCTCTGCTGGACCCCGTTGGTTCACAACTTCGACGGAGCAGACGTCTCTCGAGGAGGCAATATTTTGCTCAGGGACCTAACTTTGTGTGGCACATAGACTCATATGACAAACTAAAGCCATACGGGATATGCATTAATGGCTGCATTGACGGGTTCTCACGCAAAGTCATGTGGCTGCGGGCCGCTCGCACCAACAGTGACCCCAAAGTCATCGGGGGGTACTTCGTGGAGACACTGGAGCGCTGTGGGGGCTGCCCCAGGCTCGTACGCACTGATATGGGCACTGAGAACGTGGTTGTCAGAGACATTCAACGGTATCTACGGAGAGATGACGTGGATGATAGAGCAGCGGAGAGAAGCTATGTCACAGGGGCAAGTACTGCAAACCAGAGAATTGAGAGCTGGTGGGGAGTGATGAGAAAAGAAGGAATCGAACCATGGATCACGGCTTTAGGAGAACTGAAGGATGAGGGATTCTTCTCCGGGGATTTCGTTGACAAAGCTCTGTCACAGTTCTGTTTCATGCCAATCATTCAGGTAAATAACACATAACATATTTTATCCAGTTTATGAGTCCACCGCTAGCACGTTGAGGGAGGTTTGTTTTGCCACTCAGTCCGAACGAACGGGGCGTTGCCAAGGGCAACGTGACGTAAACGCATACCCTCTATTATGATCACAGCAAGAAACACAGAAACTGTAGGCTATGTTACACACTCTGTATTCATTGTTTACAACAGTCTGAAAACACAAACAGATAGACACTGAAACTGATTAAAATGATCAAGGTGCCACATGTACACTACCTACATAACGTTAGGCCAAATACATATTTAAGTCACTGAGTTTATGTTTATTTAATATACAGTGTGATTTATTCTTTAAACTGTTTAAACTGAAAATAAGACACACCACAACACAATTTAATCAACTTTTATTGCATTGTTATATGCAAAGGTCACTGTTTAAAAATTGACAGTGTTTCATTTATGTCTAAATCATTCTTGTTCCTTCAACAGGAGCTCTTAAATGACACCCAGGGTGTTTGCAATGCTCACCGTATAAGGCCCTCCAAGAACCCCAACGTGCCAAGTGGGATACCTGATGTCATGTACATGGCCCCTCACCTTTGTGGTGCAGAAAACTGTCTTGTTCCACTAACTGAAGATCTGACTGCATGTAAACACAGTTGCACATTTTTAAGTTCAGCCCCATGTGACATGGATTTGTTTGATTTGTGCACAATAATAATGGAAGAATCAAGCTTGGAGTTCCCATCTACCATGTCCGATGCTGTTGATTTATATATTCAGCTAAGGGACACGGTTCGTCCACCGTTATTTGGGCCAATTTGAGTGGACAAAAGCATACAAAACATGTACAGTACTTTAGTACATGGCATATTGCACATACTTTTCATATTTGTGCAATTATCTTAAGTCTTATTTTGATGGTTGCATCACCAATGCCCTTTATGTTTCCTGTGTGTCTGTTTTAATCACAGTGGAAGAGATTAATAAATGCAATGTTTGATCAAGTATTATGTCCTCCCTAACAAATCATAGCACATTAAGAAAGTGATGTGTAGTATAACTGTATACTATATGCAGCATATTACCATATGCGCATATATGATGTATATATGCAGCATATGTGCAAATATCCTCATACAGGTTCTTAAAGATGTATGGAATGGAACAGACAAGACATCAACATGTTATAACAAACTTGAATGGTTTAATGATCTTTTTAAAATGTAATTTGTATGTAATAGGATAAGAACAGCTTTCAAACTACTGGCTACTGTTAGTTACAAAATAATTGTGGTAAACATCTCAATACATTTTAAACACCTTGAGAACACCACTCAAGGATCACATTCTGGGGTTGCTATAAACAACTGCAACTGTAATAATAAAATAAATCAATCAATTTGATTATGCAGGATACGAACAGCTGATAGTTACAAGATAAATGAGGTAAACATCTTTGGAGTTTTAACAATTTGTGTAAACAACTCACTTGCATTTCAAACACCTTGAGAACACCACTCAGGGCTCATATTCTGGGGTTGCTATAAACAACTGTAATCAATCACCTACACCACATCCATTACCCACATTGAGCTTGTGAGAATGTTGTTAAATTCACTGCGAAAATCTGGATAGCTGTAGTAACCAATGGGCAGCTTTGGTACACATCCGCATGTGTGGGACTGTGGTCTGCGGAGGAAATCTGTGGTTTCAATGAACTCAATTAGTATGGCCTTATCCAAGACATCAGATCCTGTACAGAACCGCAGGAAAAGCTGAAGGTTCTTGCAATCAATTTCTCCAATGTACCTCTTCAGGTAACGAGAAACTGTTGATTGGGCTGCTGTCATCTCCTCTGGAAGGTTAAGAAGCGCCTTCACTGTTTTTGCAGTTGGTTTTTTTTGTGCAATGAAATGATGCAGTCCTTCTGGTGGCAGTAAACTAGCTACAGAAACCATAACAGGACGCCAGCACCTAATGACATACGTTGAGGCCTGAATAATTACTCTGTGTCCTATTTGTGACAAAACAGGAAGCAGAGTGTCCTTGGTAGGGACTTGTTTACATTCATGTGCATCAAGTACATCCAGTAATTCATCTGTGTCCACAGAATTAAAGTCCTCCAAAGCCTTCTCGAGGATAGATCTTTCCTCATGTGATACGTACAGCAAAAGAGAATCCTTGAAACTACTGGTCGTCGAGCCACACAGCACCTCTTCCAGAAATGGTACCGCAAGTTTCACTGGGAAGTAACCAGCTTGTTTCCACCCTACTACAAACACTCTGGCTACAGCCTGCCATTCTTCCTGCTGAAAGTCATGCCTGATGAAGGGGACTTTCACTTCAACTCCCAGTGTGCAGCTATCATAGAAATCCATCCAAAATTCTGTCAGGCAGTCTCGCAAGACACCACTTCCTGCCGCCTGTTCAAGCTCTCCATTTGGTAAACGCATTTTGATGCAGACCTCAGATGCCACAATTTTGGGGTTCTTGAAGGCATTGATCATGTCAGTGAGACAGTGACCTCTTCTTACAATCAGTGCTACAACATCTGCCTCCCCTGCAAGCACTGGAGCAGACAGTGACTGATCCACTGTTTCAGAAGGTGTGTAGCGTGGTGCAGAATGAAGCTGCCCTCCACTACACATTTAATTTGAAGTCTTTTATTTACTCCTGTAAAGAGAAAACATATACGTTATTATCACCCTTCGCCACACACACACACACACACGCACAGTGATTTCGGACTCAAGTGTGTGCTCTCGTTCTCGGAACGTATTCGATTTGAACACAGACAAATGATGAACATTTACACTAACATCCAAACGGTAAATCACGTCCGTTGTATGGCTAATCCGGACCATTTTCATCATGTACATTCAATATCAATTTGTTTTTCGAATACACAGTCAGCTAATCATGTATAGCAATCATTGTCAAATTAATCAAATCAACCATATATCTATTTTAAGTTATTTATGTACTCTCCATCCTCCCACTCGCTTGCGGTAACTAAGCAACCAATCCCAACAGCCGTTTTCGGTACGTTACTTTCGCTGACCAATTAACGTTTATAAACAATATCACATATAACGGAACCGGGACCATAAACAACGACACAACATATTCACCCCTCACTTATACAATTCTAACTCTCCCTTCTTACCTGTAAAGAGCAAACATATACTTTTATTATCACCGTTCGCCACACACACACACACACACACAGTGATTTCGGACTCAGGTGTGTGCTCTCGTTCTCGGAACGTATTAACGCGAGACTTCCCTTGTCCCTGAACACACACAGTGTAGCGAACGCGCTCATCCTGCTGGTCGGAGTTAGACACATACTGCTACATTCATATACATTTTTCAAACAATAAACAAACCTTTTCTTACCATAAAACACAGACAATTTTAAACACACTCTGAACCTGAGTTGTACCAAACGGAAACCATGTCAAACATGCAAACAATAACAATAATAATGTAAGTATATTAACCCACTGATGGCTCTGTATGCCACAGGTGCATCATCCTCCTTTTCTGGAATAGCTGTTTCAAGGTTTGGTTCATCTTCAGTTACATCTAGCCTGCCCTCGCCTACAAAAATAACTGCATGGGAATCTTCGCCTTCGCCCAGAGTTAGCAGACCATCCCATGGTAATGTCTCATCCAATTCCAAACATCCACTCGTGGAAGCTCCATCATTAATAACATGGTAGTGTGTTGATTCTGAATTTATGTTCTCCACCAACAGATACTCAACAGCTTGATTCGCGTCAGTGAGATCTACTTCTGAGGGCTGGCTTGTTGTGTGATCATCCTCCACTCCTACTGGGGGCTGCTGTCCCGTTTTCATTTTGGTGCACAGATAAAGTCTTAGCATTTTCAACTTGCTTTTGTTATACAGCTCATCTACTGTATTAGACACATTAATATGTATCTGTGAGCTCTCAATGTGAGTTGAATAGTTTGAAAGACTTTTTTTTTTTTTTGGAACGGCCATTTGGGAAAAAAATATTTTCAGCCATAACTTTGATATCTGCCACTGTTTCGTCTTTTTCAATAGAGAGATGCCTGGTTCCTCCACCATTTGCAGACTTCACCTGTTTGTACCTTTCCTCGTCCTCATCATAATCCATCCAACCAACCTCCAGTCGTCTCACTTTACGTTTGGCATTTGTATTTCCTTCCAACTTAGATGATCTCTTTTTTGAAGGCATCCCCTCACCTCCAGACAGTCTTTGTCGTAGCCTTGAAAGTATGGATTCTTTCCTGGATGGTGATTTTTGTGACAGTGCTGCTTGTCTGCAGAAGGCCACAGTGGACACTCTGTCTCCAACTTTGGGGATGTACTTTGCCAGGTCACTGTCTGTCATTAATGGAATGACAGTTTCATCAATCTGGAAAAAATGGAAGACACTCCAATCAATACATAAATGCATTAATACATCCACATGCATAATATAGAATGTCAATGGATATTTAAAGGAAATTAACCTATAAAGTAGTATATAGGTATTCACATCGTTTGTTTTTCATTTGACGTACTTTTGATAACATTTATAATGATATAAAAATGATATTTTTCCAATTTAAGATGACTGAAAATTATTTTAAATTGCTGTGTAAACACACTTGGCTTTTTAATGTATTAATGATGTAGGCTATTGAGTACATTAAAATATAATAGTCATAGTCAATAGTCAATATTAATCTTATAGAAATACAGAGAGAGAGAGAGAGAGAGCAAGCAAAGACAGCAGCTGGTGTGGCTTACATTTTCATCTTCAAGTTTCTGAATCACATCTTGCAATTTGCGCTCCTTCAAGAATTCTGGCAGTGGACTATCCATAGTTGACCTGTAAAACACAGGAAAGTAAAATCAATAGT
This sequence comes from Seriola aureovittata, assembly GCF_021018895.1. Classification (NCBI taxonomy): domain Eukaryota; kingdom Metazoa; phylum Chordata; class Actinopteri; order Carangiformes; family Carangidae; genus Seriola; species Seriola aureovittata. The sequence goes on along the minus strand of NC_079367.1, from coordinate 30,361,395 downwards.
TTAACAGCCTTAAAAACTAATAGATTTTCCAGATTCTCAATCTATGAATACTGTTGCTGCAAATACTGGCAGTCTGGCTCCATCTTTCTTTCTTTTTTGTGTCATTGTAGTGTGAGCTACTGGGCTAATTTGAATTTCCCTCCTAGGGATGAATAAAGTAGGATACAGTGTAAATGCAATTTACAACTCAACTCACTGCCTCTCATTTGTTTTTAAAAGACAGCTGCACATTGTTGAGCTCTGAAGTTGATGCAGCAGATTTAAACACCATCCTACTGAAGAACAGCATCTGATCCTGTCCATGAAATTACTTTAATATTTGGTAAATCAAAGTGAAATGGTTTTATTATCAGTAGGCTATCTGTGATAGACTGACCAATTTTCTAATCAGTGTTCTATCCAGGACCAACCATACCAACATAACAGGAAACAAAATAGTTTTGAGGAATTGTATCACATCTCACTGCAGAGACTGATTCATAATAGTGAACTATTTATCTGCTGTAATTCACCACCACTTTCCGGAGGAGGGTCCGGATCAGGTCTGCAGTAACGTTAATGGGTTAGCGAGAGGATCTAGCCAAGTTAAACAAGACACCTTCGTGCCACACAGACCACTGGCTTTATGCTCAGCATACCTCGCTCAGTAGGCTACTGAGCTCTACTTGAAAAGTGTCCTCCTGATGTCTGTGCGGGCTGTAGCTCCGATGTGTTTACCACCGCACATTGCACAACAGAACGCCGTGTAGTAACGTTAGGCTAAGCGGTAGTATGGCTACGAAGTTTGTAAGTCGGGTGAGACGGTAGCTAACGTTACCCGTTGTAATAAAGTATTAAACACAAACCTAATTAGCCTAAATAACTTTACGGCATATCAAGAAGACAAGAACAGGACAAGAAAAGACACTCACCTCGGGCATCACGACATCACAACACCTAGGCTTCTACTGGCGCTCGATTTGCTCACCCAGCTGTCCAGTGCATTTCGTGCGCACGTTATACCTATTTCGTGGCCACAAATTACTATTTCGTGGGAACGACTTAATATTTCGTGGCCACAATTTATTTTTTTTTTTTCTAATAGCATATCCGGGGCTCCGTAGAATACCCCTGCTGCTGGGCCTCAGAGAACCCGTCCATGGAGGACACACAGAGATGACTGACTGAACCAGCAGGTTTGTAAACAGAGAGATGATTGGCTGAATGCTAATAATCAGTTACTAAATGGACTTTGGTCCAGATGTCCTGCAGGTGTTTTCCAGAAGATCAGTGGTCAAACTGTCAATTGGAGAGATGAAAAGACAAACTTCTTCTTCTTCTTCTTCAACACTATGTCGGGTGTTTGGTGGTGAGAAGTGAAGAAGTTTTCTATATATTCTTTCTTTTTTTCCAACTGTGTGTTTATTGTATGATCATTGTGTGATATTTGTGCAGTGTTTGTGAACTGTTAGTGTAGTTTGTTTGGTGTGTTTTCCGTGTTTTCTTGGCGGGGATGGCGTCCTCTAAGACGCCGTCCCTGTCTTTGAGGCACGGAGTACGTATTGTTCCTCAGCCCAGCTCCTCGGTGGAGCAGGTGCTGTTGGCGGTGGGAGAGCAGGTGGGTCATGCTAACATCACATATGCCTCCTGTATGAATAAAGCGGTGGTAATATTTCTAAAAGACCAGGGCTTTTTTATAACTCAGCTCATAGAGAGCGGCCTGGAACTTAATGAACAGTTTCTGCAAGTGTCCCCACTGGCTGTTCCCTCTACCCGGATCACAGTGTCCGGAGTCCCTCCGTTTGTCCCTAACGAGGCGTTAGAGAAAGAGCTCAGGCGTTTTGGCAAGTTTGCGAGCGGATTCCGCTCGGTGGGTCTGGGCTGTAAAGATACCAAACTCAAACACGTTCAATCTCTGCGGAGACAAGTGTTTATGTTCCTAGACTCCCCCACCCAGACACTAGAAGTTTCCTTCCGTGTTAAACATGAGGAAGGGTATTATATGGTGTATGCCAGCTCGGGGACTATGAAGTGTTTTGAGTGCGGAGATGTGGGTCACAGAAGAATTGTTTGCCCCCACAGGCAGCAAGCAGCGGGGGCTGCTCCGCCTGTGTGGGTACAGACTGCCGGCTCTGTTGCCGGGGGCGCCGGTGTTGACCTCTCTGCGGCGGGGGGCTCCGGTTTAGGCGGCTCCATGGCAGGGGGCGCCGGTGTCGGTCTCTCCGCGGCGTCTGTCTGGAAGTTTAGAGCAGGGCAGGAAGCAGTGGTACCACTGCTTCCAACTGCCTCCAACAGCTACGTAGCTGTTGAGAGCGGCTGAGATTGAGGTGAGAGCAGGGAAGGAGGTAGATGTAAGCCAAAGAGAGGCTGAGCTGTTAAAGGCTAGTCTGGATAACTCTGATTTAGACATGGAGTGTGACTGTGACTCTGACAGTGTTTCTGTGGCAGACAGTGTCTCCCAGAACACTGACCTGTATTCTCTAGAGGAGATAAATCATTTCTTGGAAGATACTTTTTGGTAAATCAGCCAATGTAACTGATTATTAATTAATTCTTCTTCAGCTTGGAGAGGTCGGTGGCCCGGAAGAAGCAGATGGTGTGTCTCCGCCTGCCTGATGGGAGGCTGACTTCTGACCAGGTGGAGGTTAGGATGCAGTGGCCTTCTACACTGACCTGTTCAGAACTGAGAGTTGTGATGCGGACGCTGCTGCTGAGCTGTTGCAGGATCTTCCACAGCGTCACATCCTGAGCTCAGACATCTCCCTACATGAACTGACCATTGCAGTGTCCCAAATGGCCTCAGGAAAGGCTGAAGGCATGGATGGCTTACCTGCAGATTTTTTAAAACACTTCTGGAGTGAGCTGGGGCCTGACATGCTGGATGTTTTTAAGGAGTCTTTTACTAAAGGGACCCTTCAGGCTTCCTGCAGGCACGCAGTGATCTCCTTACTGCCTAAGAAGGGAGGTCTAACGCTTTTAAAGAACTGGAGACCGGTTGCTCTTCTGTGTACAGGTTACAAAATCCTCTCCAAATTTTTATTGAACAGACTAAAGGTTTTTATTGACCTGTTGATTGGGGCGGAGCAGTCATACTGCGTCCCCGACAGGTCCATGCTGGACAATTTGTTTTTAATGAATACAGTTATAATCTGTACAATCTTGATGTGGGTGTAGTTTCCATAGATCAAGAGAAGGCATTTGATCGTGTTGACCACTCTTTTTTGTTTGCCACACTGCAGGCCTTTGACGTTGGGGAGCACTTCCTGTCCTGGGTCTGGTTACTGTGCGGTGGTGCATGTTGTGTGCTGAAGGTGGGGGGAGGTCTTACTTGTCCTGTACCAGTCAGGAGGGGGATCAGGCAGGGCTGCCCCATCTCAGGCCAGCTCTACAGCATGCCCATCAAGCCTCTCCTCCACAGACTGAGGTCCAGGCTGAGGGGTCTCTCTCTGCCAGAGCTGGCTGACTGCCCCCCTGTGGTCATATCGGCCTACGCTGATGATGTCAATGTTTTTGTCCGGGACCGGGGGGACTTCGTGGAGTTAGAGGCTGGTCTGGCTCTGTATGAGAGGGCCTCCTCAGCAAGGATAAACTGGGGGAAGAGTGCCGAGTGGCAACAAACTGGATTTAATTCCCACTGTAGTTTAAGCAACCTGCACAGCAGGTATGAAACAGTCGGCCGGTCCTCACCGACATTTTGATTGAGGACGTCACTTTCACAAGTAGTTTCAACATTCGTAAAGTCTGGTCTCATGGTCCACAACAGTGAGCTTGATACAGAATTATACACATATGTTGCTGAGCAGATCACTGAGGCTCAACAGCTTCTACCAAATAAGGAGATGATGTTATGAAGAACATGTCACTGTGGAAGAAAGACACTGTATATATTACTATCATAGGAGATATCACTGATAAGCTTACCCGAACAGGTGAGCTCCAGGGTGGAGGAAGAGGAACTTAAATTAAATCCAGACTGAACACAGTCAGAGGTGATCCTCCGTACAGACCTTGCTGAAGCCTCCTCTCTTCTTGATGAAACAGCAGAGCCACAGTGGAGCTCTCTACAGGCTACAGCTGATGCCTTCAGGCTCCATAAATACCCTTCCACTGGTCTCCACTCTGCACAGCGACTGCCGCCTCTCACCAACCTGGTGATGCATCATAGAGTAAAACCAAAACCTACCAAAGCTATTGGTGATGTTACAGAGGTTCATGGTGAGGTTCTTGACAATGTCTGGAAGAAATGAGAAGTCCTTGATATAGTACATATGAAATTCTTTGGGATCAGAGGCCATCGACCTCAGCTGAGTCTCGTCAGCATCCTTCACACCTGAAAAAGATTTTGTCTTAATACTGTCTCTTAACAATCAGACCCAAACAAAGAAAACTTTGGTTGGTAGATAATAAAACTGTCTTCCCAATGCCTAAACTAAAGCATGATAAACTTTACTGATTGTTGTACATTTTAATCCCATGAATTAGAAATCTAATATTTTATGTTGTCATTTCAAATATTTGTTTACACATATTATTTATGTGATTTATTTGTGATTATATGATATATTTTCTTTAATTTGTATTAGATATGCAAGACATAGGAACTTAGTTTCAGCCTGTGTTGCACAGGACACTTTAAGTTGTAACACTTACCTTCCGAAAACCACATGAAGTTAAAGAATGTTCGTTTTGTGTTCAGGTAAAGTATAAAGGAAAAGGGTGAAGCACTGCCGTTTTGGAATTTGTTTTGGTCCATTCATTTTTTCTTGGTGGTATGCAGCCAGCAAGGTATGTTTATTTACTTTATGTGTGGTCGTGTATGTTTATACTTACATTTCTGTAGTTTGTTGTACTATGAGAGTCTATGAGTTTCTAATTAGTTCGTCAATGATGACAATGGTGCCATTTGAAGGAGAAAGAATGAATCCATCAGTAACAACAGATCTTGGTGTCGCCTATTTCCTGGAGAGAGTGACAAGTACGTTCAATTCACATACATGAATTTTGGTTCTTTTGTGGTAGTGTTGTGGTTTCACAGCTTTTCAGAGCTCATCCTCACTTTAACGTTTCTGAGGCTCTGCTGTTCCGCTATTCAAACAAAGTCAATCACCAATAATGTAGATCTCAACCCAATGTCCTTCAGGTTCTGTGAAGGGAGGTTTATGGACATTCTATCTGTGATCAGGACAACAATTTTTGGGGGTCTGCACACATTCCCACATGAGGTTTAAAGTTCTTATGGTTTATGTGGTCCAGAGCATCTCCTCTATGACAGCAATAGAGAGACATCATAAAACATAGAGTTGTGATGTTGGGGGAGTTACTGCAGTTTATAACAACTGTGGTAGAAAATATTTGGTTCTTTGATAAAAAGTCAAAGATGGGGCGTCATGTAGCGTAGTGGTCTAAGCAGGCGCCCCATGTGTAGAGGCTACAGTCCTCGCTGCAGTTGGCCCCGGTTCGAATCCCGCATCGGACGGCCTTTCGCTGCGTGTCATTCCCCCTCTCTCTGCCTCCCTGTTTCCTGTCACTCTCCACTGTGCTGTCCATTAAAGGCATAAAAAGCCCAAAAATATACTTAAAAAAAAAAAAAAAAAGTCAAAGATACAAGAAATCTGTGGACATTAATACTGCCAGAGAAAAGTCAACTACAACTCCCAAGATGCAATGCGGTAAGAAACATCCAATCAAAGAGTATCAACTTCTGTAGTGAGTAGCTCCCATCATTACAATGAATTAATAACAGGCAAAACTTTAGAATCCAGTCTGCAAATTACAGTGTAATTATTTAGTACATATGCAGGGAAGTGAAGTACTGACTGGGTGTCTATATGTTAGAGCAAGGGGGTATGGGAATACCCCTTGGGAATACACTTCTTCCTCTCACTGCTGCTTCCATTGTTGTTGTAAAAATGTGTCTTTTTACAGTGCTTGCATCCTGATTGATGAGTCAATAATCAAGCGGTTAGGTGTTTGGCCAGGCAGCATGTGTATTGGCCAACTGGTCCATAGGTTTAGCATTTTGAATAGCAGTGTTTTGAAATGGCAAACAAATGACTTTATGTCAGCTTCCTTTGTTTTACATAGTGAACTGTGTGCAGTGCATTGCAAAAAGTGTCATGTTGAATTGCAATTTGTGTGTAAAGGTGAAAATGTGTTTAGAGTTTTGGAGACGTGAGCTGAGGTTTTTTTCTATGAGTGTCAGTTTCAATCATTTTGCTTTATGTCTCATTGTAGTGTGTTAGCAAATGAAAAAAACTGTAATTTAGTTAATTTATATTTTGGGGCCAGATCCAACTGGAGACTCTGGTTCCACAGCCCGTTCCTGGGGTGGACAGGAAACCATGATGAAGTCACCTGTCATATTGACGGCTCCTCCTGCATCTGTCAGCTTGGCTATGGCAGCAGGGATTGTTGGGTTTGGTGGGTGTTCAGGTGCCATTCAGTCCTTAAGTGGTTACTGTACCGAGTCAGACCTGCAGAAAACACACAGCAACGTGTAAAACACAGAGGATGCACTGACCCTGCGTTTTATATATATGTATATTTAATTATTATTATCATTATCTGTTCGTAATCATCATTGTTGCTTCACAGACGTGTCTCATGCTCTGTAAATGTACATCTGTATTATCTAAAAAGAAAGTGAGTAAAGGTTTATTTGTATAGAACTTTTCAAAATAAAAGTTAAATAGTGCTTTACAATAAAGCATGAGCATGATAATAAAAACAATGGGATTTATAAAACAGACATGATGAACCGGTGAGGAACACAAAGATCAGTTAAAAGTAAAGGAACATGGGACAGAAGGGAAACGACAAGGAAGTGAAAGGACAGAGAGAGAGAGAGAGAGAGATGTACAGTACATGCTTTGTGTGTGACGACAGTTATATTTAAACAGCTAACATCTAGATATAAACCAGTATAGAGCAGAAGCAGACAGGTAAACCCACTGTCTGAAACTCTGAAAATCAATCAAAGAAAGAAAGTGAAATATATAATATACACTGTTGGATGTATGTCCTTTTTCAGTGTACATCATTTAGCCTGTTGTCATTCCAGTCTGCTGCTACTGCTTGTTACAAAAACACTAAAACAACAATTTATCTCAGTCACTGTTTTTAAAGGCCTACTTATGAATATTTTAATGATACACTGAAAACAGATACTAAAACATATTCAATATCTTCCTTCTCATACACTGTAGTGTCATGAAAATCACTTCACACATAAATAGTTTCCTCTTGGTTGTACTACAACACTTAATTTGGAAAAATGGGCTTTTACATAACTTTGGGGATTTTTTATGAGGAATAATATTCAATAACTTAACTCTTATGATCTTTTATTTTGGAAAATATCCCTATGTTTTTAATGGTCTGATATTTTTTTTTTTTTTTTAAGATAAAGTGTAGGGGCACCAAACTCACATGAAACACCAGGAGACCCCTGATTGTTAAATGAAACCACCTGGTTATTAAAGATTTCTCTCATAATTTGAATTTGTTTAAACCATATAAGAAGGTGTCCTATTTGCTTTCCACAAACCAGAACACTAGTTCAGACTTCTTTTGTGAAGTAAGTGTTGTAGTATAACCAAGTGATTTTCATGACACTACAGTGCATAAGAGGGAAATCACTGAATTTTTTGTAGTATCTGTTTTCAGTGTTTCATAGGCTATATTTCATACACTGATGACAATGAACAGCAACAATCAAAAGTCAAGAACATAAAAGCAATAAAATATAATTAATAAATAAAATAACTTAGATAAAAACAGCTGAAGTACACGCCTTGTATTTGCATACTACTACTACTGAAGAAGCAGTAGTAACAGTACTGAGTGAGTAGTATGAATACTGGTAGTAGTAAAAATATTACCAATCTGAACTCTGTCTGGGCCGATGTCAAAGACTCTGACAGTGTCAATGACGAGAGAATGGTTGATTTCAAAGCTGTTCATGCTCCATGTGTCCTCCATGAACAGCATGATGTCAACTTTGGCTGTAGTTTCACACTGAGCATGTAGAAGAACAGAGGATTATGGGATACAATAAAATACCAAACACAGAGACCTAGGAACGCTTGTCAACGATTGTGGCCATTATCATCACCACCACCCACTCCTTACAAGAAAAGCATGTTTGGCAGTAAAGAAACAAGAGTTTCACCACTGGAGACAGCTCGTGAAGAACAAGACGCAAGCAGGCTCTCAACGAATGAATCAGGCAGAGAACGCCAGTAAAGAGACAGGAAAGGGCCGGTAAACACTTATTGGATTTTTTGGCGGTCCACCAGCACACTGATTCAGCGGTCCACTGAGGTTTCTCCAGGTTTGATGCTGAACTCACAACTTTTCTTCTAAACTGGTCAGTGAACAGCTGTAAATATGTTAGCTATGTAGTGATAGCTTATAATGGTAGCTAATTGTATAATATAACAATGTTAATATGTTTGTAAGCTGTTTGTTGATACTGGGTTCAGACCTGTTTGAAAAGCTGTATGTGACTAGATCAGCTAGTTAGTCATCTAGCTATCTACCAAACTGAGGTAATTTATGTAGCAAACAAAGCAGACGTACTGACATTGTTTGGACAGAACAGATCTTTGCAGCTAATGACAACATAAACCAAACCAACAATCAATCTGAATGGGGTCAATCTATGGTTTTGCTGTGGCTGTGTTCTTCCAGTTATGAGATAACTGTACAGTTATGAGATGTACTGTACATTACTGTCCATTACTGTACTGTACATTACTGTACTGTACATTACTGTACTGTACATTACTATAATGTCAAGTCATTACAGTTATGAGATAAGATAAGATTGGAAAGTTGGAAAGTTCTCTGTTTCCAGCCTTCTAATCCTACCTCATATTAGGGTTGCTGCCCGTCCTGTATAATACATAATTGAATCAATACAGGAAGCAATTTGTATTTTCATTCATGTTATGTCATCAAAGTGCTGTGAATAATGTAATGTCAGGTAAAACCTCTCACACCGCTCACTTGCTGCGGACTTTTAAACATCACTGGTGAAATAAAGTGCAGAAAGTACTCGACCAGTCAGAAATGTTCAGCACTGCAGACCACACCCACAACCAGTTCCTGAACCTTTGAAAAGTACGACCAGGTACCTTTTTGGAGGTCGATCAATTACCCTGGAACTAAATTTAGACCTTGGTTCCTGCGGTGGAAACTATGGATGTATTATAAGAACCGGATATGGCACCTCTGCTCAAAAAGCATTTTTCCCATAGACAACAATAGTAAAAGAGACGCCTGTAAAACTGTTGACAGGACACCTCCTGCTGTAAACACAGTTTCAATTATTAATCTTTGTATCGTATATTATTAAGCCATGAACTTTTAATCCTTGTAAAAAATTTCCAACAAAAAGCCCAGAAAAGTTTTTTTTTTCTAGATGACATCAGCGCTTTGTACGTGCACTCTCCACGCAGTCGAGCTATGTCTTGGGAACAAGGATGCTTGCTAGGTTGAGCCAAACGTCATATACAAATGTACAGAAGTTAGTTGGAAAACTGAATTAACGACATAAAGGTGAGTCTTTGTTTTCACACATCAAGATATTTAGATTTTCTTGATTTTGTGTGGCAGTTATTGGTCACTTGTCAGCCCTTGTGCTCAAACATAATTGCTATTAATATATATATTAGCCGATATATTAGCCACGTGATCACTGATTCATTGATATGACACTGTAAGTGATTTTTCATAACTACAACTACTACTATTTTTCTTAGTGAATTTTAATTTGGTAAGTCATTTACCTGATAGGTGATCTTTTCTGTGATCTGTGTGCCAGCAGTGTCTCATCCTGACTGAAGTTCACCAGCCTGTCTTCTGCTACAACAACCACATTCATTTAGTTTATGTTTATATTCATGTCAATCAATCAGACTTTATTTGTATATTACTTTTAATACAAACAATGTCACACAAAGTGCTTTACAGCATAAGAACAATAAAAACAACCCCACCCACTATTTAATGATCAGCTGATATCTATTGAACTACAGAAACAAAGTTCCCTGGCGGTTGTACAGAGATGCTAAAGAGTGATTTGTCTTCAGTCCAGTCCAGTCAGCGGATACAGCTGATGTAATCTACCACTGATGATGTCATCATTTTAACCTGCTGATGTCACCTGACTCAATGGAACCGACTATCTGAGCCCGAACCCAGACTGAAGGTTCTCTGGAGAACTTCATCACAGCAGGTCTGTTTCATCATGTGACTCCTCCCACACTCATCATCTACCTGCAGAATGAACCCAGGACACACTGTTCCTACCCATCATGCACCAGGCTCAATAAAGATCTGAGACAGTGTGACACACCTCCAAACCTGGAGGATGTTGATAACGTTACTGTGGCAACAGGCTTTGTGTTTCTGCTCTGTGAACTGCTCTGTGATTGGTCCAGACCTCCTGACGGCAGTTTGACCTCTGACCTTTTTAACTGCCGCTGACATCATTATGTTGAATGTGTGTGTGTGTGTGTTTACATGTGTAAATGGCATCTGATGGTGTGTTTCATGTTAAAAAGGAAATTCATTGAAAACACCGACGCCAACTAATCAGCTGCAGTATGCAGCACTGCACACACACACTCACACACACTCGCACCCACTCACACACACACACACACACACACACACTTGCACCCACTCACACACACAAACACACACTCGCACGCATTCACACACATACAGAAAAATGGAGACAAAATAATAAAATGCTAAAAGAGAGAAAAAACAGAATCTGTCCATGCCAACCCAAACATGAAGGAAAACTTCATCAAATCGTATGTAAAGTGTGAAGATGTCACATTACATAATGAAATGTTTAACGTTATAACAATATAAATATTATTAATATTGTTTTTTGTTTTTTTTATTAATTTCTGAAGATATTCTGACTTGAAACTTGAAATTCATGGGTGCTAATAATTCTGACAAGGACTGTAATTAATAGTAGAAATGGAGTTGAAGCTTAACTCACAGTTCATGATCAAAATTCATCTCATTTGAAAAAGGTGATAATCATCAAATTAAAGAAAACATTTTCATGTGAAAACAACATAATGTGGTAGATACAAGGTTTGCCTCTAACAGTAAAGTGAAATAAAGAATGGAAGACTCTTCTCTCTGTTTTACTTCAGTGTTCTTCCTCTGTGGTTCTCAACCTTTCTCACATCCAAAATTAAAGCAGAATCCTACCTGAGCTCCACAGCAACAGCAGCATCATCGGCAGGTGAGTCATGTCCAGGTAGATGCCTGTCGCCGTCCCCATCTCTTCTCTGACTGCTGGACTCGACCTCTGCGCCTCCGTTAACATGCCGTCAGCTTCATATTGTCAGTACACCCTCTCTGACGTCACATGACTTGTGCTTTCCTGGATTATGGTATCATAAAAAAAAATATTTGCTGTTTTATTAGACCATTATCTCAACTTAAGACACATACAATTTCATCTGTTGCATATTTACTCAATTTACTTGGTTTTTTGTGTTTATGTGGAGTTTGTGCTGAAGCCACTCGTTTGTTGATGTCCTTTTTTAAGCTAACATTAGCTAGTGTTGCACAATGTTGGCACTGTAGAGAAGTCACTTGGGAGTGAGCATAAACATCACATCCTTCTGATTTTCCCAGAAAATTTGTCCCGAGTCCTTGACAAAAAATTCAGTCCACAGGCTGTAAAAGACAACTGAGAAAGTCTAGGAAGGTTTCATCATGTTACAATCCATTCACACAGTGGAAATAAAAAAGAGATGAATACATGTAAATTAATACCTTTAAAGATTTCACACACAAAATCAACCTTTTAATTCCCTTCTACATGTTCCATGCAGAAAAACAAACCACTGAATAAACTGTAGGATTTTTAAAGAATGTACAACAAGGGGGATTTAGGGTCGATCTATATCTCTGATCGGCTCTTGCTTCTCTGATCCATCGTGAGAGTTGGGTCACTGATAAATGAGTCTTGTTACTCAAACTCAGACAAACAAACTGTTTTTACTCTGTTTTACTTTGGTGCTCTACACACTTTCTGGCAAGTGTGCTCAATATGAGTCCTGACGTCAGATATGATCCTGAAATACTTGTATTTTAAATCCACATCAATTTAAATAATGCTCAAACAAAGAGAAATATTAAACACATACATGCCTGCATCTCCACCACACCTGTAAAACTCTGCCCCCCATCAAACAGTGGATGGATGCTGGGTGTTTATCTCTGGATGATAGCTGTCAGATAACTGTGGTTTCTGTCAGTGTGATGGACGTGATAACATCAGTTGCTGGGAGAAAACTTCACACACAAGTGGTTTTATGATCTGCACATGATGTCGCAATGTCGCAGCTCGTAAAACCACTAGAGCAGTGTCATGCCATCAGAACAAGCAAGGCAAGCAGTGTTTGTTAGTAAAGTGAAGTGATATCTCTCCTTACATCTGATCTCAGAAAAGCATTCTGTCCCATGAAGAATCTGATGCCTGGTTCATTCATCATGTAATTTACTGCCCTCTTATGGTAGCAGCAAGGTGTTGTCTCTGGAAGCTAGCCTGACTTCCAGCTGTTGTATCTGTCATTTCTGTCATTTTCATGGGTGTGACCGTATGCTGTTGTTCAAAGGCTGGAGCTTGTCAAGTGGAGAGGACAGCAGCTTAATTCAGAGGTTTGCTCGTTGAGGATAATCCTGGATCTTAGTGGTGATAAACTATAATGAAAGTGAGCTTGTCAAGCTGTCTTTGACTCAGCTTCTACTGTTCTGAGATCAGTTATGATATTAAAAGAGAGAGGGAGCGGTGATGATAATGACTGGAACAGAGAGTTAGCCGTTAGCAGTGTAGCTGTGAACGTAGCAATGTGGTGTATGTGCAATTTAGGCAGTTTTTTCAGTTCATAAATACTACGACTGATCGAGACTGAAGTTCCCCTGTGCTCCGCAGGTTCTGCTTACCTATTGTAAAAGTCGCCGCACGCCACTGGTACAACTGGACCACCAACCTACACCTGCAGCTTGCCCTCACTATGTTTTAAAAGAAAATGAATAATAAGCATTCAGATGGGAGACAGGGTGGACTGACTGTGATTGTTTCTACTTTATTACTTAGCACCAGTGACAGAGCAGGAGACATGTTGTTTTCAGGTTGTCTGTCCGTCCGTCTCATTCTCGTGGACACAATATCTCAATAACGCCTTGACAGAACTTCTTCACATTTGGCACAAACGTTCAGTCGGACTCGAGGATGAACTGATTCGATTTTTGTGGTCAAAAGTCAAGGTCAGTGTGACCTCTCAAAGAATTTTTTTTAGCTAAAACACACAGCAATTATGACAAAACTTCACACCAATGGTTCATATTTGCTATGACTCTGGATAAACAGGGATGTGACCTGAAACTACTCTGAGTGGAGGAGGCACACAACCATGAGGAGGTGATTCCAGTTTTCTTTTGTGTCTCTTTTATTAATTAATTCAAATCATTTTATTCCTTCCACTGCATATATTATATCTTTTTGTTTGTTTGTTTGTTTTCTAATTTTTATTAATTTTTCCCTGATTCATTATGATTTAAATCTTTACGTGTGATGTTGTAACAGAAGAACTAGACGGGTCAAAAAACTGTATTTGTAATCTTTTATGCGTGAGAATAAATCAAAACAAAGTAAGATCAAATGTGTTTGTTAGAAAAGGGAAATAACCTTTAAATTTAGAGGACAGGACAGTGTGTTATGTCAGCATGAAAGTGTCTGTGTGGGCTGGACTCAATTAATCAGTTGATTTCCTTATTCAAAGTTATAATCTGTAAGAAGCTCAAAATTGACTTGTACCTAGTTTTACGCCACATACACTTTTGACACCTTGGGCATTTTCAACTCTATATTTCAACCAGATAAAGAATAATTCTGTTACCGGGTAAAACCTGTTGAATGTCTGGTTCATAATTTATAAATGAATCAAAGGTAAGCAGTTTCAGTCAAACTGTCCCATTAAAAGCAGCTGAATCAGCTGTGATCAGCTCCTGTTTACAGTGGCTCATGATGTCCTGACAACTATCACTGGATTACTGTGATACTGAAGGAAACTTAAAAACAGGAGGACTCTGAATGAAGCTCTGAGGAGACATCAGAGATAATGATGTCCTCAGGAAGTGACATCATACTGAATCAGATCAACGTGTGGTTCAGGTCTGACTCAGGACCTGGTTGTGAGAAGGACCATGTCCGACGAGCGCTTAATCAATCAGGAGTTAAAGTTATAATCTGTAACTTTTCCACATTAAATGTCTAAAAACGACAAAATCTATGTTCTATATGTTGTTGAGTTGTGTTCTTATATTATCCTTAATGTTTCCATCAATTCTCAAACCAGAGAAATCTGTGATTTTGATCATGGTAATGCTCCGTGTTATTTGGTTGACATCATATCCTTTATGATCATGTGTCAATGTATTTGTCTGACAGAAGCTCATCGCTGACTTTTATTTAGTTTTAAGCCACATACACTTTTTACACCTTGGTGGTTTTGAATTCTACCTTTGAACCAGATGAAGGATTTTAGTCGTGACGTCTGGATCTGAAGTTATCAGAGAAACAAGCTGAGGAAATGTTAGCCAGCTCAGCTCCCAGCTTCTGGAGACGTCCTGTCTCCATCTCTTTTTTAAAAGGAATATATGGAAGGAATTTTTGCCTTTATTCAGATCACTACAGTAAGAGAGACAGGAAAGTCAGGGAGAGAGAAAGAGGGGATGACATGCGGTCCCCAGGTCGGACTGGAGGAAGACAATTCATTGAAAATGAAAAGCCAGCCAATGGTCAGAGGTCAAACTGCCATCAGGAGGTCTGGACCAATCACAAAGCAGTTCACAGAGCAGAAACACAAAGCCTGTTGCCACAGTAACGTTATCAACATCCTCCAGGTTTGGAGGTGTGTCACACTGTCTCAGGTCTTTATTGAGCCTGGTGCATGATGGGTAGGAACAGTGTGTCCTGGGTTCATTCTGCAGGTAAATGATGAGTGTGGGAGGAGTCACATGATGAAACAGACCTGCTGTGATGAAGTTCTCCAGAGAACCTTCAGTCTGGGTTCGGGCTCAGATAGTCGGTTCCATTGAGTCAGGTGACATCAGCAGGTTAAAATGATGACATCATCAGTGGTAGATTACATCAGCTGTAGCTCATTACTTTTAACAGTGTAACATGTTACATGAGCTCTGTGAGCCGCTGACTGGACTCTAACAAAGATTGTTTGTGAGTGAAGACACATCACTCTTTAGCATCTCTGTACAACCGCCATTGAACTTTGTTTCTGTAGTTCAACAGATATCAGCTGATCGTTAAATACAGCAGAGTCATCAGATCCAGATCTCGAGCTCATTAAGCTCAAAATTCTGCATGTAGTACCCAGACCTCTGTCATGGTTTGCTATGGCAGACACTTTTTGTTAGTTTTGTTTTGGACGTTTTGCACTTCCTGTTTTATTTTGTAATTGGTTTCCTTGTGTCAGTGTTTTGCTTCCTGTCTTGGTCCTGTGTCTGTGTGGTGATTGTCTGCCCCGCCCTAATGTGTTTCACCTGTGTTCAATCACCCTTGCCTCCCTTGTCTATAGAGTCCTTGTGCTCCCCTTTGTCTGTGTTGGTTCGTCTGTTTATTTCTGGGTTCGTCTCCAAGCTGTGCAAGTCCTGTTCATCTCTGGGTCTGTTCTTGTTGCCTGTTTATCCCTGCTGTCTCGCTGTTGTTCTCTGCATCTTGTGTCAAATAAACCTGTCTGCACCGTCCCCAATGTGTTGGCTGCATTTGGGTCCTACTTACCTTTAACCCGTGACAGAAAACAGGAAGTGCGAAAGTCCAAAAAAACCAAAAGCCTGGAGCCTCCAGGCTGAGACCATGACAGACCTCCATGTCTAGTCATCAGACCTCCACATCTAGTCCTCAGACCTCCACATCTAATCCCCAGAGCTCTACAGCTAGTCCCTAGACCTCCACATTTAGTCCTCACACCTCCACTGTCTTAGTTTGTGGTAAGGAGAAGACTTACCAAAACTGGTGAAAAGCAAAAGCACAAGGAACCACAGGGGACAACAACAGATAACACAAGGAACTTCAACAGATACCAGAGGGGAGAATAACAGATGAACCGACACAGACAAATGGGAGCACAGACACTAAATAGACACAAGGGAGGCAAGGGTGATTGAACACAGGTGAAACACATTCGGGCGGGGAAGAAAATCACTGAACAGGGAAACAGGACAAAGACAGGAAGTACAAACATCAAGAGACACACAAAGAAACTGACTACAAAATAAAACAGGAAAAAACAAAATCCAAAGATAAATTGTCCGTCATGGTAAACCATGACCCCCCCCCCCCTTGAAAGGTCATATTCCAGACAACCCTAAAGCAGGACAGAAACACAGATTCGGGTGGGAGGATGGGGTCCGGAGGAGGGATCCAGGGTGTGGGACGGCGGCGAAGTTGGGGTCTCTCTGGAGGACCGCTGACAGGAAATCAGGAGCTGGAGTCCGCTGGACTCTCGACAGGATAGGAGGAGTAGGAGTTGACCAGGCCACCGAATGGGAATCAGGAACAGGAGTGGGCTGGACCACTGACTGGGAACCAGAATCAGGAGTCAGCATGGCCATCGACAAGACATGAGGAGCAGGAGTCACCCAGAACACCTCCAGGACATGAGGAGCAGGAGTCAGCCGGACCACTGACTGGGAACCAGAATCAGAAGTCAGGTGGGCCACCAATAGGACTCGAGGAGCAGGATTCAGCCGGACCACTGACTGGAAACCAAAATCATGGGTCAGCTGGGCCGCCGATGGGACACTATGAGCAGGTGTCGGCCTGACCACTGACTGGGAACCGGAATCAGAAGTCAGCTGGACCACCGACATGACACAAGGAGCAGGATTCGGCCAGGCCACTGACTTGGAATCAGGAAGAGGAGTCGGCCACACCAGCCACATTGAAGACCATCTAGTCCCGAGACCTCCATATCTAGTACTCAGACCTCCATATCTAGTACTCAGGCCTCCACATTTAGTCCCCAGACTTCCATATCTAGTACTCAGACCTCTACATCTAGTACTCAGACCTCCACATCTAGTCCCCAGAACTCCACATCTAATCCTCAGACCTCCACTCCTAGTCCTCAAAACTCCTCATGTGGTCCCCAAACCTCCAGATTTAAACCTCAGACCTCCACACCTAGTCCTCAGACATCCACATCTAGTCCCCAGACCTCCACACAGGGTAAATGTTCATAGAACAAAACCGGAACTTTCTAATGGGACCGTTTATATCCATCTTCTTTGGTTTACCCGGATACAAGCGCAGCGCACGGACTGGGACAATGCGGTGACGTAATTGAAGTGATTGACTACGTGAATGATTTGCGGCTGTGTAATCTATTTGAACAACACGGCGGCGTCTACCAGCAGTACGACGGAGCGTGTGGAGCAACACGCGGCAAAAAAGGCTCGTACACGGTCCTGCAGAGTTTGGGAACTTTAATCTGGACACCAACGGTGCGGTAGTCTGCAGACTCTGCAAAGTGCATCTGGCATATCACTCTAGCACGACAGTCATGCACGAGCACATAAAGAGGAAACACCATGGTGCAGCGAAATTACTGTTAGGTTAATAAAAAAAAAATCCTTAGATTAGTCGAATAATCGAAAAAATAATCGCTAGATTAATCGTTTAAAGAATAATCGTTTGGGACAGCCCTAGTCCCCAGACCTCCAAGTCCAGCCTGCAGACCTCCACATCTCATCCCCAGACCTCCACTTTTAGTTCCCAGACCTCCACATCTAGTCCACAGACCTCCACGTTTAAACCTCAGACCCCCACATCTAGTCCCCAAACCTCTACATCTAGTCATCAGACCTCCAAATCTAGTCCACAGACTTCTACATCTAGTCCCCAGACTTCCACAGTTAAACTTCAGACCTCCACATCTAGTCCCCAGACCTCGGCATCAAGTCCTCAGTCCTCCACATATTGTCCCCAGACCTCCACTTTTAGTCCCCAGACCTCCATATCTAGTCCCCAGACCTCCGTATATAGTCATCAGACCTCCACATCTAGTCCTCAGACCTCCACATCTAGTCCCCAGACCTCTAAATCAAGTCCCCAGACCTCCACAATATGTCCCCAGACCTCAACATTTAAACCTCAGACCTCCACATCTCATCTGCAGACCGCTGTATTTGGTCCAGAATGCTGCTGCCTGTTATTCAACCTTCCAGTTCCCTCACTCCTCTCCTCTGTTCATTCACTCCTGCTGCTGCTTGGTCCAGTTCAGAACTCTTGTTTTGGTCTAATATTCTTAACATATTTGGTATAATCTATTCATCATTAAAAAACATACTCCAAAATCAATACATTTGAAAAACTGAGTAAAATATCTGTCAAATATTAGGAAAAAATATATAGAAAAGTAGCTGTAATGTAAAAAACAATCATGAAAATGGTGAAGAATTTTAGCATTTCTGACAAAATCTGTAAAACATCCTAAAAGAAAGAGTAAAATATCTGAAAACAAGTGAAATTACCAAAAATGTCATTGAATTAGACAAAATCAGTAGAATATGCTTTTATATGTTTGTAAGATTTGACATCGTCACCACACTGTTGTGTCTCTGCTCCACAGTCAGTGTTAGTCTGTGCTATGTGTGTGTGGTCAGCAGGGGGTGGTGTTACATCACATTTCACTGAGCAGCACCACAGCTGAGTGAAACCTGTTTGTAGGAATAAAAACAAGCTGAGCTCATGAGAACACCTGGTGACAGGTGAGTGTTTAATACAGGGCAGCCGCTGATGTGAACATCAGTGATCCTGAATCTTCATCTATAAAAACGAGACGGGTGACAGACAGGTGTACACTGTTAAAACAAAAAGATCCTTGAGGAACTTTGTTGACCATTCACTATAACTTTATTCACTGAGGAGTGGCTACAGTGGTCAGACACGCAAAGTCGGGTAAAGGATAAAGTAATAAATACTGGAAACACTAAAGTACAAGGACCTCAGAGTTAGAGTCAAGTACTCGAGTAGATTTATTTAGTTACTTTCCACGATACTCGACACTCTGGTTGTTCCTATGATCTCATATATACATACTCTGGATATATGAAGATATAAGCTTATAACATGAATGAAATACCCATAGTAAAATTTGTATATGTATATGTACATATATTTAAACAATATATATCCATCTATCTTTTTACATGGTATAACATGTTTTAACTGTATTTGGTATCGATATATCCATCCATTTTCTTCCACTTATCCTCTAGTAGGGTCGCTGGAGCCTATCCCAGCATCTTTTCGGGCGAGAGGCGGGGTACGCCCTGGACAGGTCGCCAGTCCATCGCAGGGCAAACACAGAGAGACAGACAACCATTCACACTCACAGCCACACCTATGGTCAATCTAGAGTATCCAATTAGCCTAGTCCCCATTTGCATGTCTTTGGACTGTGGGGGGAAGCCGGAGTACCCGGAGTAGACCGGACTGGTCCCTGAACAGGGATGCCATCTACCTGAAGGGGCAGAGCCAGCTCTTTTCCCTCAGGAAGCTCAGGTCCTTTTACCTCTGCAGTGAAATGCTGCACATGTTTTATCAGTCAGTGGTGGCCAGTGTAACTCTTTTATGCTGCAGTGTTCTGGGGCAGCAGCATGTCCAACATGAACACAAAGAGACTGGACAAGCTGGTCAGAAAGGCTGGGTCTGTGCTTGGCAGGAGTTCGGACTCACTCAGGACTGTTGTGGAGAGACACATACAATGTAAGATGGAGGCCATCTTAGACAATACCAACCATCCTCTCCACAACATTGTGGCAGGACAGAGAAGCAGCTACAGGTGCAGCAAAGGTTCAGGAGATCCTCTGTTCCCATATTATTTATCTATTATTAACTGTTATTATTATTATCAATAATGAGCTACTGGACTACATAAACATACTACTACATGAGTTTTCATATATCATTTTTCATACATAAACATATACTTCTTTTACACACACACACACACACACACACACACACACACACATACAGGATATTTTGAAAAGTGTTAGCAGATGAGTCGTTCTTGCCTGCTGTCAAACACTATTAAATAACTGACCTGGAGTCAGCTGTTCTTTCTCTCTTCAGTTTTATTTCAGTGAATTATTGCTCTCTGTGCTGACTGAGTGCAGTTCAACTAATTGAACCAGTTGAGCCAGTTGAACCAGTTTCTCAGTGAGCAGGTTCTTTGAAAAGTGACAGCAAAGAACATTGAACTGGAGGCAGATGAACTGGTCCACCTGTTCTAGGTAACAGGAAACAATCCCACAGTACTCTGCGGGAAATCAATGTATTTATACTTCAGTATGTTTCAGAGGGAAAGGTCATACTTTTACTGTGCAGCGTTTATCTGGAGATACTGGGGTTTTTTTCCACTGAAAACCATGTATCTCAAGATGTTCAGTTAAACATTCAAAATCCATCAGATTATCTGAAGCACACTGTCACTAAGATGAAGAGTACTATTAAGACTTTAGGCACATGAACTGATAAGACTTGCAGACTTGTTTAAGTGATTTTGAATCCAGGAAGTTACTTTGACTGAACTAAAGGATCAGAGAACTTCCTCATACAGAAATGTTATATGACATATATGGCTCTAATCAAGACAGGTGTTCCCATTCATGTCACCTGTAAGATATATGTGATATATTATTATTATATATATATATAGCCTCTTGTTATATGAAGATATATGTTTATAACACATATGAAATGCCTATAGTATTATAAAATAACTATATAATACAACTATAACAGAACAGAGAGGTTGTGGAGATCCTGTGTGAACCTCAAGCAAAGGAAGTTACTCATGAACTGGACTAATTTTACTATCATTGTTTACTATTTATTATTAACTATTATTATTATTATTATTATTATTATTTTTACAAATCAGCTTCTGGACACCTGAATTTCCCCTAGGGGATATATCTATATATCTATATATCTAGTAAAATGCAACATAAACATACATGTCTATCTTTTATATACATATATAACATCAACATATACTGACGGGCTTTGGGGTGAAAATGTATTTATGTAACTTATGTCTGCACTATAAAGATACATACTAAACATACATGTTTGCGTTACCTTGACATATATGTAATTTTTACATATGTAGACTATATATACATATATGTATATATATGATTTTACTTCATATGTACATATATTTCATATATGGAAATTCAATATATGTACATATATTAAATGAGCGTATGGGCAGCTATTATCACTAACATGTGGTGGATTATTACTCATCTGATTTATGGCTCAGTCTCCTTTACTTATTTATATCTGTGTGTAGCTTTAATTCACATTCATGGAGCTGTTTTACCGGACTTTGCTTTGTTTCTTCTCCTCTGTTTTATCTGCTCTGTTTCTCCTGCATCATCATCATCATCATCATCGTCATCATCATCATCATCATCATCATCATCATGTCTGAGACCGGTCATATCTTTTTTTATCCTGTTTTTCAGACCTGAACTGAAGTTGTGGATTATTTGTGTTTGTGTTTTATTCTGCAGCAGGACCTCAACATGTTTCTGCATCATTGGCAGATCACTCAATCAGTCTCATCATGTTTCATTCATTTATGATTGTCATATTTCATGTTTTCAGCCACTCCGATTTCCCAGCATGACCTTAAACCTCAGAGCCTGACTCAACAAGACGTCTTTTATTTGTTTACTCATTGGATTTAAAGTAATAACATGTTGAGGTTTAAAATAGTTTAATTTACCAAAGTATACAATTAAAACTAATATTTGAATCATTCTTTATAATATACATCATGTCAAATAAAAAAAAAAACTAACACATACAGAAGATAGATAGATAGATAGATAGATAGATAGATAGATAGATAGATAGATAGATAGATAGATAGATAGATAGATAGATAGATAGATAGATGAGCTGGAGGTGACGTAGGGCCGTGTGAATGACGTCAGCCCCTCTGTGTCTCGGGGTGTGTTTGTTTGTGAGAGGAAGAGGCTGGTTGGATGTTGGGCGGGGTCTGAGGAGACAGAAAGAGAGAGAGCGAGAGAGACAGAGAGAGAGAGAAAACAGAAAAACCCTCTGATCCCAATACTGCTACTGCACGGACAAAAGAAGGAGAACATAGATAGAGAGAGAGAGAGAGAGAGAGAGAGAGACCGGCAGAGAGACAGGCAGAGCGGAGGACAGACGGACGGATAGCTGGAGAGGATGGGCCGGCGGAGCGGCCGTCGGTAGCGCTCTGTTTTCGGGGACGGAGCTCCAGGATGAGCGTAGCGCTGCAGGACCTCCGGAACACCGTAAGTACACGCACACGCACACGCACACACACACGCTCACACACACACGCACACACATATACCCGCAACAAGAACGCGCCAGGACGCGTGACAGTTCCTGTGCGTCCCGGTTACACCGGGTCTGTTCTGTGTCTGCAGCTGCGGCTGATGCTGATCACCTGTCAATCTCTTTGTTTGACTGACTGTGTGACTGATCTCTATGTAATTATAGACAGCTCAGTGTGTGTGTGTGTGTGCGTGTGTGTGTGTGTGCGCGCGCACGAGCGTGCGTGTGTGTGTGTGTGTTTGGTTGTGAGAAGGTTTGTTTGTGGTTTGTGAGCAAAAACATTTTCAGGCCTGACATCAGCTGACGTCACTGATCGATCAGTAAACCACACACATTCACAGAGGTTTGTTTCAGAACCACAGAAGAAGAAGAGACTTCCTGTAAACACAGAATCATAAGGCTTTAATCAGTTAATGGACAAACACATCATCTGTTTGTTTCAGTCTTTCAGAGTCCTGAAACTTTAGTCTCTAAAAACCTGTAAAAAATCATCTTAAATCTGTTTCCAATCTAAATCATCTTGTTTCAATGATGAGCTGCAGCAGAGGAAACATCAGGAACACAGTGAATTATTCCGATCAACCAGTCGCTGAAATGAAAACTTTCAAGTTCTTCCTCTGTCTCAGTGAAATGAGGACATTAGACCTGCTGCACCTGAGCTCAGACCGACCCGGTCTGAGCTCAGGTGCAGCAGTTCTCACACTGCTTCAGTTAAAAGTGTGAGAAACAACCACAGGGTTTATCCCCTCCCTCCGTCATCACCTGACAACAACTAATATTTCCTTTATTGATTAGTTGAACTTCAGCAAATGAGAAAGATCCATCAGAAAGGTCTAATATTCTGTTACCAGTTTCTCCAGTGAGTCGGTTTCTGAATCTGGAGCTGTGTGGGTCTTTCACTGTTGCTCAGACGGGTTAGGTTTAACATTTGAACTTAATCAATAAATGAATAAAAAGATTCATTAGTTTCAGTCCTGCTCTCTCTCTCCTCTCTGCTTCGTCACTGCTTCAGTTTCCAGATCAGAAAACTGGTGAAACTTGTTAGTTTAGTTAAATCACTCTAGTGACTTTACGGCTAAACTCAGCCCTGTGTTGGCCCTGTGTTGGCCCTGTGTTGGCCCTGTGTTGGCCCTGTGTTGGCCCTGTGTTGGCCCTGTGTTGGCCCTGTGTTGGCCCTGTGTTGGCAGGCCGGTGACTAAAGTGAAGCAGATTTAATGGACCAGGTGATTTTATTTTCAGCTGCTGAGAGAGAGAGAGAGAGAGAGAGAGAGAGAGAGAGAAGAGTCAGTGAAGAGACATCTGCAGTTTTCAGACAGCACCATGTCATAGTGTTATAGTCAGAACCAGAACCAGAACCTTGGTTATTGCCAAGCAGGTTTTCACATCACAATCAAAATGTACACACTTAAAACTAAAGACCAGCAACAGTTGTATAATCATATATGAGAGACACTGATTATCATAACTGACACCCAGAAACTGTCTGTAGCAGCTGAGCAGTTGATTGACAGGAAATCACCCAGTAACAGTTCTGATCACTGATTAGTTTCTCTGATGTGGATATTTGCTGTTGTCTGAATATGTTTTATTAATATAAGAGCTTCAGGGAACAATTAAAGATGATAAGTGTCAGAAGTGTGTTGATGATGGAGTGATACAAGCTCACCTCAGGTTTTCTGTCTGTTACTGTGTCTGTGTCTGTTTTTTCAGTCAGACAGTGGATAGATCACCTGCACCCATACCACCTTAAAAATGACAGACTCTCCCTTTTATCCAACATTAACCAGAATACAAACACTAAACACTCCCGTATCTCTGCAGGTGAGCTAACAGCAGTCACTGGAGAACAGCTGATCATAGAAACTAACCAGAACACAAAAATCAGTGATGAGGGATCATAATGAGTTCTTCCAGGAAACACAGATACACAGACAGTTCAGCGGTTTGTCTGCCGTGTGTTCAACAATGAACAGTAAACATTCAGAGACCATCTGGTTTGGTGAGTTCAGGGACGTTCTTAAAGACTTTGTGGAGGTTTGGTTTGATTGTGATCCTGATGCTTCTGAGAACTGACTCAGTTTGTGTTTGTCCAGGTTGGACTCCTGCTCTTCTCCTTCATTAACCTCTGTTCATCAAACATCGTTAGACACAAGAACAAAATATTCCAACCAGGAAGTTTCAAAATGGCTGCCCAACAAAAGGTGCAGCAACTGGTCTCAGTTATTAAACACCTACATGGAGCAGAGTCCAGAGAATGAGAGTGACGTCAGGTCTCTACTGATGTTTTTGTCTCAGTATACTGAAGAACAAGTCATGAAATCTGAAGTACAATATTGAGGTACTTTAAACTACATTTATCCGACAGCTGCAGTTTTACTGATTATTTATTTAGACACTAAACATATGATCAGTTTAATTCACTAAATGTGACGTATTATTATTATCATAGGTTAAAGGTCCTTCAACCTTCATGCTCACACCAGATGAAGTTGTTGACCTGAGCAGAGTCTGAAGTCCTGAATCATTATTTTTTATCTTGTTCTGCAGGACAATGACGTGAAATCATGAGGAGGAGAAATATCCTCGTACCGACATCGTACTTTAACTTTTGAACCTTTAATTCAGCTGATGATACTTGTGTGCTTTTATATTTTTCACTCTGTGATATTGAAGTAAAAGATCTGAATTCTACTTCTACCACTGCAAATGAAAATAATCCAGTATCATCAGACTCCATCAGACAGTTTGGACACGTTTGAAACTTTCAGATTCAGTGTCTGTTGTTGTAAAAGGTTTGGAGTCTGCGCAGACTCTGGTCCTCCCAACTACATCTGAGATCTCCAGCACTGCCTGTGAGACCAGGTGAATGAGGTGTTTTAGTTGTATGATTTCTGGCTGGACAGCAACATCAGGGTCACCCCTATAATCTGGAATGTCTTTGACTGACTAGACTGACCGACTGACTATAGCCCCAGGTCTGGGCGGACCAGGGGCTTAGGGCTATACTGAACCACTCTGGTTTCCAGGCTGCTCGAAAGTTATATTTGTGTCTCCTCTACCTTTCTCTCTGAGTGATCATGTTACAGTAAATCCAGCTGAAATCACAGCTCAGTCTTTGTCTTTCATTTATGTTTTTAGTGATTTTGTCAGATGACATCGAAGTTATAAAATCAGGATTTGACCATAGGCCCAGACATGGACTAGGTTTAGACCTGGTCTTGATAGAAATGAGAAGGTGGGAATATGGGCCATGAAAATGCCTGAGATGATTCATGCTTGATTAGTCTTTAATCAGTGATCTGGTCCATAACACATGAAGTCTTCGGTCATGATGTCTTGTCCAAAACCAAGAGGTTCACTTTACTGCGTGAAGATTAAAGCTCCTCCAGACATGTTTTAAACTCCTCTCCTATGATTCATATTTAGTTGAACCTGGTTTTCACATATAAAAACTGGGGCTGAAGCGCTTACTCTTACTTCCTGATTGAGAAATGTGGATCAGGCCTTGAGCCCCGCCCACCACCTGCTTGCTCCAGGTGGACAGGTGAAAGAGCAGAGAGTATCAAGATGGTTAGAGGAGGAAACATCAGAGAGACTCAGCCACATGTTTGAGCCTCAGTCAGACCCAGACTCAGATGAGGAGTCTGAGACCAGAACCAGAGACTAGCAGACGGATCAGAACGGTTAGCGCAGTTAGCATCTTTTATTTGTTAATGTTATTTGTTAGCTTGTAACTGGCAGTGGCTGACACAGTGTTAGCAGTTGTGTAATGCTAACTCTCTCTCTGTACTGACAAGGTTTCAGGTTTATTTAGCCCCGCCCCCTGTCCCCACTAGTTGACAGGATTGGTTCCTTAGGTTTGTGATGTATGAAACCCTGGCTGTCTGAATCTGTGTTTATGAGACTGTCATTGGTTCACTGCAGTTCAAGGTGGAAACACTCCGTCATAGTGTCGATTATTTCACTTATCATATGTCTGTATTATATAAAACCATAAAACCGTCAGCTGGCAGTGTGTGTGTGTGTGTGTGTGTGTGTGTGTGTGTGTGTGTGTGTCTGTGTGTGTGTCTGTGTTGGGCAGGGCAGGGTTTACTGTTTCCTGTCTGCAGCTCTGTGACTTCCTGTCTTAAGACGCCCAGTTTCCATCTGAGCAACAAAACAAACCAAGACACCCTGGATGACCACTGCTGCTGCTGCTGCTGCTGCTGCTGCTGCCTGGGTCCTGTGCTTGACCTTCATCATCTTTATCATCATCACATTACCTCTCATCATCTTCATCATTTTTGACTTCTACATCATCATCATCATCGTTTCCGTCTGAGCAACCCAACATTTCTCTTCTTCTTTGTCTTAATAGCTGAGTTTTACCGTGTCCACCACCTTCATCTTCATCATATCTATTTTTATCAGGTTCATTTTCATCATGACCTTCATCATCATCATCATCATCATCATGTTGGAGTTTTCCCATTGGTCGTTGCCCTTTCAAAATGATTTATTACATCATCGGGAAGGCGTTCATAGTGTTAATGGTGACCTTCAGTCCTGGAGAAATCTTTTAACCTCAGACTGGTTTCAGTGGTTTCAGAGGTCGGGACCAGTACTGGTCTCTGGGGGTTTCATGAATGGCCCGTAGGTGAATAGAGCTCTGAGGGGGGAGGAGGGGCGGTGAATTAGGGTGGTGGGTCAGGGGACTGTGGGGGGAGGGAGTGTGTGTCCTGTCTTTGTGCTGTATTGTGCTGAGGATGTATTTATGTTCAGAGGTCAGAGGTCACAGAGGGGAGGCGGTGATGTAAAGGTTGCCGTGGTGAAGACCTGCAGGTGGTGAGGTCAGGAGGCGGCTGATGGAGGAGGGTTGGTCAGCAGTCAGCAGTTCACATGATGAAACCAGGAGGAAATCAGTTTGGAAGCAATGTTTGTTTCATCTTCATTCAGTGGATGTGTTGACGTTCATGTCTCCCTCAGGATGCCTGGAAAAACGGAGTCATCATTCCTACAGGATCCTGACAGGGACAAAAGAGTTTACAATAAAGTGATAAATAAACGAGTAGTAGATATTTATCAGTGGAATCGTGTTGCTGTTCCAGACCTTGCATGTGTCCACTGGTTTTAAAACAGAGCTTCTAAAAAACAGAGGAGAGTTTATCACACTAAATAAATATATAATAACTATGATAGCTTCATTTTAATTGAACAAATATGTCTTAATCTGACAGGATTCCTGACTGTATCGACACTCGCACTCTTCTTCCATCACTGCAGCTCAGAATAATATGAGACTCTGTGACCACGACTGGAAATAAAAACTAAACCTCTGATGTTGTTGATTACAACAATGATCCACATCCTGTTGAATATTTCCCATGATTATAAATCTGATTTATAATTTTCAAACATTTCCTTCGGTCTGACTCATCAAACATCAACTAGTCCTCTTCTCTTTTTTCTCTCCTCTCTGCAGCAGAAACAATCTGACATTAACTTTATAAACAGTTTTATCTGCTTCACATGTTCATAACAGTTTGTTCATCATCAGACTGAAGAGCAAAAATATTCAAACTTCAACTCATGCACTTATTTACAATACATCTGTAGTCTGACTGTAATAGTGACTGTTATTAGAAATATTTCTTCTTATTCCAGTCATGTGATCATATTGTTTACATTTCACTTTATTGAATATCACTTTTGGACGTTGCTATAACGGAACTTACCGGGAAGTATCATCGTTTCTTCTGATATCATATTAAGAACTTAATTCATGGTTCGGACGATGTTGCTTATGATTAACAACTCCGCCTCTTTCACAGGAACACGCTCGTAACCGGACAGGTAAACCCAGGGTTAACTGAGCCAGTTGATAACCAGCTTCGTAGTACAGGTTGTCCAGGAGGGACAATGTTAGGTTCAGTCAAGCTGGATAACTAAAAGTTATCCTGGGTATGTTGAACTTGCTTCGTAGTACAGGCCTAAGGTCAACATTTTAATGTTTTTTGACCAAATACCATCTCCTAGCAACCACACATATACTGATGGAACCAGCAGGACTCTGTCCAGTGATCCTGGTCTCATTGAAACAGGGTCTGTGTAAGAGAAGGGTGAAGGATGAAACCTGATCCAGGACAAGGTCTTCAAGTCTGAAGACAAATCCTGCACAGAGGTTTGTGTGAGTCAGAGACTAACACTAATGATTTATCAGCAGGTAAACTGTAGATTTACTTGTTCACATTACACACTCATCTGCCTCAGACGCATTTGATTTGGGGGGGGGGGGGGGGGGGGGGGGGTTGGCCCTGCAGCAACACATTGGTCCCATTCAAATGGATATGGGGTCAACAAGGATGAATGTTCACCTACTCCCATGGAAACTACAACAATACTTTCATAACAATCATGTTTAGATGTTTTCCTGAGTGTCACCACTAATCCAGTGACTGTTGTCTGTTTCCACGGTTACATGGAAAAAAGCTGCTAGTGGCTAATGCGGCGTGACTTAGCGTGGTTCAGATCTGCCAAACTTGAAACAATAAAGTTTAAACTCAGGGAGGTGAAGAGCTTCATCCTCAGAGACCCTCCAGCTGACGCCAGTTGTTTCTTCTTCTCTTTAAACAACGCTCTGAACTTTCAAAACTTCACACAACTTGACTAAATGAAAAATGAGAACCCAAAAAAACTTTTCAGATTTTTGTCAGTAATATAAAATTATCTTCATCCTCCCACTGTGTCCTCACCCTTCACTTGTAATTCACTGATGAATGAACTGTTTCCTGTGAGGTAATGTGGTTCTGCTGTGCCACACTGACCCAGCTGATCAGGATTTACTGACGCTGCACAGCGTCCCACCTCGTCCCTCAGTGTTCGCTGTTAAAGAGCAGTGAGGGCTGAGGTGGTAAATGTTGAGCATCTGCTGCAGCTCGATGTGAGATGACGATGTTTGTCTGCACGCGCTCACTGATGCAGCGAGCACAGACTGACCCGTGACGACTGTCTCTTCATTTCATCTCTTATTGTTAATCTGACCTTTTCTTGTCTTTTTCACTGATTTCACTTCCTATTTACTTAAAGGTTCCCTGTGGAGTTTTTTATGAGTGGGTCTCTGTTTGTTTATCTCATGCAGCTGCAGTCAGAGGTTTCACACTGTTCCACTGTTCTACAGGTGGCTGTAACACAACAAGATGTGCAGTAATGTGCCAACAAAGGCAGTGAAGAAGAAGAAGACTGTTAGCTCAGAAACAATGTTGGATTGAATCTTTTTGGGGAAAGGACACACACAGTGAGTTTAGATGAAAAACACTGAAAGTAAACACAAACCTTTGTTTGCAAGAAAACCTTTAATATGACACATTTTTTATCCTGGTTTTCAGACGTTCATGGAGAATTTTCTGGGTGCTGAAATACTTTTTCCCAGATATTTCCTTACACTTGTTCAGGTGCCTTTATGTTTTTTTGTGTTTACATTCAATATATTCATATAGTGTTTGTTTACCTCTGCTGCTGTATGCTGTATAAATAGAAATCTGTCTGTCTTTTGATGAGCTAGGCTAACAGTTTCCCCCCGCTTCCAGTCTTTGCGCTAAGATAGGCTAAGGATACCTAGCTTAGCAGATCTGATCTTGTCCTGTTGTTCTGGAGGAACAGATGATTGACTGAGTGTTTCCTCAGCAGTGTTTGTGTCTGAGGTCAGTGTTTAGAGTACGGAGGCTGTGAGGGGACAAAAGAGCATATTTCACAGCCAGTACAGAGAGACAGACAGACAGACAGACAGACAGACAGATGTTATATAAGCTGCAGTGAACTCCATTAGAGCTGAATGGAGATGATTCACACACATTATCTAATTACACACACACACACACACACATATAAACATACGCAGTGACATCAGCCTCTACAGAGAGATATAACACACACTCCCATCTCCTAGCAACCCCGCTTGCCCACTCCTCCCTCTCTCCCCCTCTGTGTGCGTCATCAATTAAAGAGAACAGAGCTGGGCGAGAGACACATACAAAGACAGGGGGAGAGAGAGAGGCAGACAGACAGGTTTCAGTGAGGGTGTTAAGGAAGGAAACAGTTGGAAACCTTTAGTTTCCTGCAGGACATCAGGCAGCAGCAGAAGGACACTGAGACTCTGCAGAGACTCAGAGCACAGACAGGAAGACGAGTCCACCCTCCTGACCAGGACTGACACTGAGACAGATCTGCTGCTACTGCTGTGTCAGACCAGGACCTGGTTTTCAAAGAGCTTCCTGAGGCTCAAATGATGGTAGAAACCATCTTAATGAGCTTCTTAAACTGAAAAGGTGTTTCTGAAAAGCGTAGTAACAGAAACTATGGTAGATTTATTACCAGGTCCAACCAACAGTGTTCACAACCAAAACCTGCACATTTCAATCTTAAACTCGTCATGTGTTCTGACTCTGACTCGTCTTTTGTTATGAATCTGACTCGTGTGTGTTTTGTTTCTGACTTGTCGTGTGTTTTGATTCTGAATAGTCTGTGTATTGTCTCAGACTCGTGTGTTTTGACCCTGACACGTGTGTGTTTTCACATAGACTTATCCCCGGCTCGCGGGTATTTTGACTAATTTGTGGGTGTTTTAAGTCGTCTGTGACTCATGGTGTTTTGACTTGGACTTTTCTCAGTCTTGTGTAGGTTTTGCCTCAATCTACTGCTCAGTCTAGTGAGTGTTTTGGACACATCTGAGACTTTATTTAAGTGATCGTAAGTACAGTAAAACAGGAAGGGTTAGGGTTAGGGGTTCCCAGTATGCCACCGCTGTGGCATACTGGGAAATGCATACTGGAGCAGGAAGATTTCCCTTTATCAGAACTGAGAGAGAAAACATTATTTTTATTTTAACAACATGATAAAAACATCTGTTAGGACTTGAAGGGGCTGTGTAAGAGAACTAGTACCAGACCAAAAGTACAGTGTAGTATGTAGAAAGGGGTTTACATATAGTTTTGGGCCATATAGTGTAGATTGTTGGAAGCAGATGAAAGGTCAAGAGGTCACCAGAGTCATTAGGATGAATCTTTATTGTGGAGACCAGCCTCCCTTTAGTAGAGCTGCAATGCTCCCATGCTAACAGCTGCAGCAGCATTACTGGCTGCACTGCTCTGCACAGCAGTGGTTCCCATGGTAACCAAATACAGTGCATGTGGTATTAATGGTGGTGAAATGATGTGAGGGGTTTAAGTTTGTAAAACTTGTACTGTTTGTGAGACTGATCCAGGATCAGCATGTGTTTCTCTCTGCACATACAATGACTGAGTGGTGGAGAGACACAGAGACTGAAGTACAGAGAGAGAGGAGCTGAGTGTAAACAGAGGAAGTGGAGATTTATTTGATTACAGTTAAATATCTCCTCATGCTGAGCTGTGCTCTGCTCTCTTCACGTTACAGTCCTGCTCTGATCCACCTAAAACTACAGCCTGTTAGTCTGTTGTTTCTGTCATGAAAAAACATGTGATCACTCTGATTATTGTCATTGTACACCTAGTATCTGTACAATATGCAGGCATAGACATATGAAGATAAATTCATGTACAGTGGTGTAATGATACAGTAGATCCATCCCACATGATGCTTATATTTTCCAAGCATGAAAAATATAAAAAGCATCTTCTTCCTTTTTTTTTGTTCTTTATTAGTGATGTTGCAGAACAAAAACAAATGTGACACCACAGGTAAATGCCAACAAAACAATAAACCTTCATAGAGATGTACAAATGAAAAGAATATGATGTGTATGTTATGTGAGGGTGTAAAGGGAAGTGCAGTGGACATTAATGATGTAATATCAATATAACCGTAGGGAGAGTGTCATAAAAATGAATGTTATGAATGTTATGAATGTTATGAATGTTAAATGTTATGACAAAATTTGCTAATATGATATTATAAAATGTAATATAAAATAGTGTATAATATTATGATGGTGTTATGACAGAATAGTATGTTTTATTAATATAATTATTCTTAACATGTTACATTATAATAATATAATATTCATTATTATATTACGTAACAATTCTGATTAAACAACATGAAGTTAAGTAGCGGTCTTGAGGTCAGGTTGTTCCACCGTGGAGATGAGCATCTTTTGATGAAACACATATAAAAGTGAAAAATACAACATTATATTGAAAAGAAATGCTTCATCCACAGTTTATCCTGATGAAAGGAAACAAAACATTTCCGTCACTGAACAAATCTGCTTTTATTTTTTCAGTCTCACATTAAACCACCACATCAGAGTACATGTTTGCTACTCAAATAAATGATATACAACATGCCCCAGTTTAAAGTTCATCGTCTTAAATGTACATACATATGTTTTGAGATACAAAGTTATCTTATTTTGTCCACAGTGGCATCACAGTTTCCTGTTGTAATCTAAGCACTCGCTGCCCAGAAGAAGAGTTGATTTCTTTCGCAATGTGTTTGTTTGTAGTGAGAGCTGATATCAGACATCTGCAGCAGAGGAAAGCTGTAATATCCCAGGGGACCACTCTGGCTTACAGGCAGCAGTCAATGCATAATCAATACACAAAACTACAACAATCAATAGACACAACAGTGAATTAAGTGCACAGCTTCACACATCATCTTTACATCTCATCCAAACCGTCCAGAGAGAGCAACAGCTGCAGGAGGACAGACACCTGGACACAGACAAATCATACATCCAACTCAAAGTCAAGCATGTCTGTATGGATCAGATTGGTTATTAATTAACTTTGACCTTTCTCCTGTAGTGACTAATGTGCCGATAGTTCAGTCTGCATCGCTAAAGTGAATCTGCTGGTGGCGCCAGAAGACTGGGGGACCATGAGTGTGCTCCTCATTACAGCGACCAACAGACACACCATCACTGTTACCCACAGAGCCACTGAGCCTGCATAATATTACATTATAATATACAAGAAGAGAAAGTTAAGACTATGAAGAGTTTGACTTTTTTGTACATTCATGTATAGATTCTTATGATGATGATGATGATGATATAAATTCAATCTGCTTGTTCTTCATGACTCCTGAGTGGATTTAAAGAGAGTCAGTCAGTCAGACAAGGAGTTCCATCAGTTCTGGATCGTGTCACAAATATAAAAAAGCTGCTGTGTTGTTTCTACATGTGTGTAGGTCTGTCGTGGTGAAACTACGATGGTGCATCACTTTAAATGCTGCTGCAGCAAGGAATTATGGGAAGGCATTCTTCCTTTCCTTTGGTAAAGGAAGGTCCAGTGTTTCCTCTGCTAAAGGAGATAAGATAGGAAGCATTGAAGCTCCTTTCCTCAGCTCTTATCATGGCTGCTGCTCAGATTCGTCAGCTCACTTCACTCAGTTTGAACCTTCATGAGAAAAAAGAGTTTTTGACCACAG
This sequence comes from Seriola aureovittata, assembly GCF_021018895.1. Lineage (NCBI taxonomy): Eukaryota > Metazoa > Chordata > Actinopteri > Carangiformes > Carangidae > Seriola > Seriola aureovittata. The sequence goes on along the minus strand of NC_079367.1, from coordinate 30,327,560 downwards.
ACGTGAACCAGCAGTCACACTGACTCCTGATGAAAAGCTCTGTTTTCTGTTTTCAACCCAGATTGGATTTATCCACAGTTTTCTGTGTTAGTGTGGACATTACTGAACGCCTGTTTATCTGTCTGTCTGCCTGTCTCTCTGTCTGCAGATGTCCAGCTATAAGCGAGCTACATTGGAGGAGGAGGAGGTGTCTGATGCTCCAGCTGAGTCGGCCTCGTCTCCTGACAGAGTGGAGGTCAGTGAACACAACACACACACACACACACACACACACACACACACACGCACTGCATCAACACAACAGTGTTGTAGAGAAGAGACAGTGTGTCTGACTCAGCTGAGTTGAACATGAGGTTCGCTCTTAGAACCGGAGTGGTGTCCTCAGGAAGTCTGCTCCGTCTCCCGTGGCTAACTGGTCCCAGGTGAAGTCCTGAATTCAGACTGATCTAAATCCCAGCTCAGAGTCACAGGGCTTGAGACAGACCTGGGGGGGCTTGGACTGAAAACACAACATCATGGGGCCACCTCCATGTGGGTCCACCACCCACAGAGAGAGGAGCAGGGGGGGGGGGCTCTGTGGAGGAGGAGGAGGAGCTTCAGGTAGACACACACAGATTTAAGAGTTCTGGATCTCTAATAAGCCTCTTCATACAGAACCACCTCTGGAACCAGGATCCTGGATGCAGACTGGACTCTGTTTTTGTCCAGACTTAGGTGTCATGCAGGTTCACACCCAGAGACCAGGTTCACATCATAGACCAGAATACACTGTTCAGATTATATATCCCATCAGGTCTTAGTTAAGAGGGACAGTTCTTGTCCAGTTGTTTGTATTCAGACTCTCTGTGGGTCCCTGTGGGTCCCTGTGGGTCCCTGTGGGTCTCTGAGTCTCTGTGGGTCCCTGTGGGTCTCTGTGAGTCGCTGTGAGTCTCTGTGAGTCTCTGTGGGTCCCTGTGGGTCCCTGTGGGTCCCTGTGGGTCTCTGTGAGTCGCTGTGAGTCTCTGTGGGTCTCTGTGAGTCTCTGTGGGTCTCTATGAGTCTCTGTGAGTCTCTGTGGGTCTCTGTGAGTCACTGTGAGTCTCTGTGGGTCTCTGTGAGTCGCTGTGAGTCTCTGTGGGTCCCTGTGGGTCCCTGTGGGTCTCTGTGGGTCTCTGTGGGTCCCTGTGGGTCTCTGTGAGTCGCTGTGAGTCTCTGTGGGTCTCTGTCTCAGGTGGGCTTCAGGAAGGGAGGAGTGGACATCCTGGGCCGGAGGACTCAGCTGGAGGTTCTGCTCTCCGTCCTGCTCCTGGCTGCCCTGCTGGCCCTGCTGGCCTGTCTGCTGGTCCTTGGACTGCGGCTCAGTTCAGGTGCATACATCACACATACACCTGCCTCCTCCTCTCCTTCTCTACTTCCTTCTTTCCTGTTTCCTTTCCCTTTCTTTCCTACCCTCGTCTCTCCTTTTCTACCTCCTCCTCCTCTTAACCCTGTGTACCCTTCACTACCTCCTCCTTTCCTTCCCTCCCATCCCTTTCCTCTCAATTTCCCCCTTTCCTACCCACACCTCTCCTTTTTTACCTCCTCCTTTCCTTCCCTACATCCTTATTTCCATCTCCTCTTCCTCGACTCCTCTTACATTTCTTGTCTTCCTTTCCTTCCCCTGTTTAGCCCTCTCCACCTTTCCCCTTCCTTATCTGTGTCCTCCTTTCCTCCTCCCCTACTTCCCTATCTCCTGCATTTTTGTTTCCTTCCCTTTCCTTTCATTTCCATCCCTCGTTTTCTACCCCCACTTTACCATTTCCACCTCCACCTTTATACATCTCAGTCTCCCATTTCCTTCTTTTTCATTCTCTTTATTTAATATCTTTCCTTTTCTACATTTCCTTCTAAGCCTCCCCTCTCCCTTCCTTTCCTACCCTTGCATGTCCTTCATTACTTTCATCATTATTTCTTCTCTGCCTCCCTTTCGTTTCCTTTCCTTCCCCTACCTACTCTTCTCTGCCTCCTCCTTTCCTTCTCAGCCCATCCCTTCCTTCCCTTCCTCCCCTTCCTCCCCATTCCTTTTATTATCTTTCCCTTCCTTTCCTACCCCCACCCATCCGTATCTAACTTCCCTACCTCCTTCAGTCCTTTACCTCCACCTCTCTTTTCCTGCCTCCTCTTTCCTTTCCTTTCTTATCCTTTCACCCTCGCTTGCCTCCTGCAGCTTCAGATTTCTGTCCTCTCTGGTTCACCCTCAGTTATTTATTCTTCTATTTTTTTTCCCATGATGCTCTGCAGACAGTGGGCATGGCCTGTGCCTGTCAGAGGCTTGCGTCACAGTGGCCAGTCAGATGGTGGAGGCGATGGACCGCAGCGTTGACCCCTGCCATGACTTCTACCAGTTTGCCTGCGGAGGCTGGATGAGGAAGAATCCGCTGCCTGATGGGCGCTCGCGTTGGTCCACCTTCAACAGCATCTGGGAGCAGAACCAGGCACTGCTCAAACACCTGCTGGGTAAGACAGCTGGGTGGAAAGGTGGAGAGAGACTGGCCAACACTAACATCATCACTTTAAGCTGGTTTTACTCAGTTAAATGAGCAGAAGTGGTTTCTTAATGGAGTTTTGCTGCCCTGGGTTTTGCCTCTCAGGCTTCATACAGTCATGGTCCATATACTAAAACCTGCTTCAAAGTAAGAGTCCTTCATAGAAATGTAGTGGAAATGTAGTCTTTTAAGTGTAGAGAAGTAAAAGTCAGAAGTTTACAAAAAAGAAAATACTCAAAGTACAGATACTGAAAAATATACTCAAGTACATTAAACAAGTAAATGTACTTTGTTACTGTCCACCCCTGGTTAGTGTTAGGGTTAGGTGTTGGGATACCTTCACACACTGTTTGGTTTTGTTTGACCCAGACTGGGATGCCACATGCCCAGGATCAGCTGAATGTAATGTTTCCTCCTGCCCCACAGCTGGAAGTGTTAAGTTCAGTGTTAAGATATGGTAAAGGTTATTTTAGAATCAGAGCAGTTGAATCTTTTCTTATAATTCTGTCGGACAAAAGTTGACACAAGGGATCAATGATAAGGTAGAAAGAGAGGAGGTTTACAGCTCAGTTTGAAGTTAGTATCTTTTGTGGTTTTCTGTTTCGGGTCATTGAAAGTCCCCAGGTCTTCCAGGACAGGTGTCCCTGACTGTGTGTTGTATTACTCTTTAGAGAACGGGACCTTTAATGGCAGCAGCGAGGCGGAGAGGAAGACCCAGTCCTACTACCTGTCCTGTCTCAACACACAGAGGATTGAAGAGCTGGGAGCTCAGCCTCTCATAGACCTCATCGCCAAGGTAACCAGCTGTACACATTGTCGCCACTGCATCACTCCGGTGCACATGGTTCAAGGCCATGGTTTTTAAAAACTTACATGATCAGGACGATTGAGTTTTTTTTACAGTAAGACACGAAGCTTCTGATCCGCAAGATTTCCTGATGTACGGAGCTACTGAGATGAATCTATCTCTCTGTCTGGGTCTTCTCATTTAATATGAGCTCTCATTATTGTAATTGAAAGTGTGATGTAGGAGATTAAGAGTGTCAATATTAGTAAACAAATCACTGTGAAAAAGAGGCTGTCATCAGCAAACAAGTAGAGTTTTATGAGTCCTTGTCTTTAAAGATGTAAATGTGTTTAACAGAAGATGGTCTCAGCTGCTCGTTGGTAGTCTCAGGTGCCGGTCTCATGGATCAGACTCTCTCTGATATCTCTCTTTAGATCGGCGGCTGGAACATGACGGGTCCCTGGGAGAAGGAGAACTTCATGGAGGTTCTGAAGGTGGTTTCTGGTCCGTACAGAGCTAATCCTTTCTTCAGTGTGGGAGTCAGTGCTGATCCCAAAAACTCCAACAGCAACGTCATCGAAGTAAGCCAGGCCTAGAACCAGATCACAGAGGGTTAACAAAGTACGAAGGTGACAGACAGATGTTGACTTTTACTCAACCAACCAAACCTTTATGACTAAATATCGAACTAGCTTGAGAAGTTCATCACAGTTTATCTGTAACCAACCTCACTGAGAGAAGACGGTGAAAAAAAACCAGCAACCATCAGCAAACAGAAGAGTCTCTGTCAAACATGGACAACAAGGTCAAAGGTCAAGGTTGCTGTGACCTCACAAAACATGTTTTTGTCCATAAATTGAAATCGCAAGTTTTAGATCACAAGTTTCAGTTAATACAATAATTATGACACAATTAAACACAAATGTCTAAAAGGATTAAATGTTGAAGTGATGACGTTTTATGTCCAAAAGGTCAAAGGTCAACTTTACTGTGACATCATATCGTTCTGATCATTATTCAAAGCTGAAACTCAGGAAGGAGAGATTGGCTGGTTGGGTTTTACAACAGTAATCAGTTGAATCCTGAATCTTGAAATTGATTATGAACGTAATCATTACCTAACATAATGCAAACTGTTGTGTTGAGGTACAACTCAGCTGACATGTTGGAGGTGTGGCTGTCAGTGTCCATGTGCCCCAAGCTGATTGGTCCAAAGGTTCCAGGTGTTTTTGAGGCTGATGCAGCTGTAGCATCTGTGTGTGATCATCACCTCAGGCTGCAGTTAGCTATATGATGATCTGAGGTGATGTTTCATTCACCTGGTGACCTCCTCTGTAGGTGGACCAATCAGGACTCTTCCTGCCATCCAGGGACTATTACCTCAACAAGACAGCCAATGAGAAGGTGAGAATTCTTCCAGTCGCGGTTTATTAAGGTTATTACAGAGATGATATCAGAAGGCAGCTACCAGTACAAATGTGTGAAACTGGTTTTACTTGTGTGTCCCCACTCCTGCCCGGCTGGTCCCAGGTTCTGGCGGCGTACCTGGACTACATGGTGGAGCTGGGGATGCTGCTCGGTGGGGAGAGGAGCTCCACTCAGCTACAGATGCAGCAGATCCTGGAGTTTGAGACAGCGCTTGCCAACATCACCGTCCCACAGGACCAGCGCCGTGATGAGGAGAAGATCTATCACAAGGTCACCATCGCTGAACTACAGGTGAGGGCAACAACACCTGGGAGGGTCTGCTAACAGTCTGGGTGGGTACAAGGAGTGTGTGTTTATGTGGGTTAAAAAGTACTTGCCTGGATTTGACCCTGTACTTTGTGTGAGGGGTCACAGTCAGGTCTGAACGTGATCAAGACTATGGAGGTTTTTTCATATCTTTATTCAAGAGCGTGGTTTATCAATTTGAGGACATGATTTATTGATTTCACATTCAGATTTTGTAATACTGTCTCTCAAAACCATGCCCTCGCACTCAAGTAGCCTCTGCTCCTGCTTAAATTTGCTCTGTTCCTGCTCAAACTGTGTGCTTGCACTCAGATATATAGTCGCTTGCACGGATTTCCTATGCTCAAGCTTCAGGTGTTCTTCTTGTGCTCAGGTTGCTTCTTTGCGCTCCCAAAACTTCTGCTCTCGGATTTCATCTCTGCTCTTGGATTTTCTGTGCAATAACCCTGCCAAAATCTCCCAACCAACAGAAGGCTGGGTATAGTGTTGATCAATCAGATTATCCCCGCCTCCTTGCGGGTGCGTTCGCTGTACTTCTAATAGCGTCGCGTACGGGCAGGTACTCTTTAACCTTGTTCATCCACTCCCACCCCCCAGGGCTTTATTAAATGTGCTTCCCTTGATTTCTTTATGACTTTTGGATTAAAATAACAGTAAATTAATACACAAGCACCTACTCTTCATTACAATAGCTGTATAATAATAGCCGCATGGCACAGCATTTCCCATCAGTGTGCTGGAGGAGAAAGCACCAGTTTGTACTGTTTGTACCACTGTTTGAACTAATGAACTGTGAGTGTGTGCAGCAGATTGTGTATGATTGACTGTCTAATGTGTGTGCAGTGTTACAGCTGACAGATCCAGTATTAAACATTGTGGATGATAAACGGCTGTTAAAATGATGAGAGGAGCTGTGAGACAGGAGCAGTGCTCTGACGCTGTGTTCTACTGTAGCTGTCTCTCTATGTTGCAGCTCTCTGTCCTTCAGGGCTGCAGATGCTTCTGGGGTCACCATGGTGACTGTTGCCATGAGCTGTTGCTATGTGCCTGCATCTCTGAGAGAGAGAGAGAGAGAGAGAGAGAGAGAGAGAGAGAGAGAGAGGTTAAATAACAGTTATTATATAAACGTGGCTAAGCATGAAGGAGACTTCAGATACAGAACCTCTCAGTGCAGGTGAATCGTGACCTTCTTATATCAAACACATGGAGTCCAGTAAAGCGACAGTAGAGTGACAGTAGAGACATCAGTCAGCTGACTGTGGAGCAGCTTCTCTACTTTCATGACTGCTTCATGTGTGAAGTAATTTGTCCAGTCACTATGACTGAAGGTTCATGGAGCTGAAGACACAGGTTAAACTGTTCTCAGTAACCTTTACACAGCTCTCTGTGCAGCATGAAGCTTTTATTCATGATTGGCTAAATCCATGATTGGGTAAAGACGAACGTAGCCTATGTGACGTCACCCACAGGTTTCTGAAGAGCAGTTTTCATGCTCAGAGTGAGCTGCTCTACTGTCGCCATCTTGGCAGTGTCTGACTCCACCCCCAACTCCCAGCTCATCCAAAAATGGTCAAAGAGGAGGGGCGTGTGGAGATAAGACTTTGGTGCATGATGCCGGTTTAATGACTGTGGCAGGCATACGCTCCCATTAGCATCATTAGCACAGCTGGGTGGCAATGGCTAATTTATTTGCAGGCTAACAAGTCAGGTATGATGAGCGCAGACACTGATACCTGCTAATTAGTGCTAACACATACAAACAGGCTATAAATAACAAACAGCAGTGCAGACCTCCTCATGTTCTGTTGGTCATTTGGGAAGCAAGTCAAATTATCTGTCTCATATTTACATTAAAAGTCCTCCAAAAGGCTCCAACACAACAAAGAGGATATGTTCAGTGACTGAGTGAGCTGAGGTGAGACAGAGCAGACAGTTAGTGGTTAGTGACGGCACCCACCTGTCACTCAAAGAGGACACAATTCTCCATAACTTTAAGCCTTAATAAAATATAAACAGGTGAGTTACATAAACAGTCGTCATGAAGGAGGAAATTAGCTCTAGAGACCAAAACTGTTTTTGTACCAGGCTGTAAACATGTTTATTTCTGCTGTAAAGTTGGACATTTTAACATGGGAGTCTATGGGGACTGACTCACTGTTGGAGCCAGACTCTAGTGGCCATTAGAGGAACTGCAGCTTTTTGTTCTTCAGTGTTGGCTTCATTTTCCAGCCTCAAAAGTTGATGCTTGATATTTACTTATGCTTAGAATGTACGTATAACCAGATATGGCTAACCAAATACAGTATATACATACACATAGAAAGAAAGAAAGAAAGAAAGAAAGAAAGAAAGAAAGAAAGAAAGAGAAAATATTCAGATTTGTATCATAAACAACACTACAAAAACCAGCATTTCAGAAGATGCTGATTAATTTAAGGCTTTAAAATATGATGTAAAAACAACAGGTAATATATTTAAAAATTAGTCAAACCAAAGATAAAAAATAAGCTCAAATAGAACCAGACAGATTCAACAGTAGAATACAGATTACTGGAGCAGATCTGTTTTATCCGAGGTACTTCTTCTACTGCACTACATTGATCTAACAGCTGCAGCTATTCTGCAGATTCACGTTACTGAGACTGATACAAACTATAGTCAACAAATAAATGATGATGTTTTACTACAGGACCATATTGATCCCTGTAGGGAAACTCTCAATCTGCCCTGCTGCAATATAAAGTAAGTGTTAAATAAGTGATGAATGCATTAATGCATCAATCATTACAATCCAGTAATATAATACCATGTATTCTGAAACAGGCCATTCTTCATGATGAGTGCTTTTACTTTTGATACTTTAAGAACATTTTGATGCCAACACTTCTGTACTACTGTGGTATAAGTACTGTTTCACCCCCTGATGTCTGTCACACCTCAGACACTATCGTCACAAAACAACACAGATGTGTCCTTCAGTTACAGCCTGACACACTCAGATCTTCACTAAAACCAATGACGTACTCCACATATAGCACCCTCTGCAGGACAAACACAGCATCTATTAAAACACAGAGTTCACCCTCTGTGTTTTAATAGAGAGGCCTACTGATGCAAAATAGCTCCATAACTGTATCTGATGTATATGTCTGCAACTGTGTGAATAATGAATAAACCTAAAGAATAAAGGGAATGAATTGAAAACCGGACATTCAGTCGTAGTTTGGACTTAGTCAGTCAGGTTCATGTTTGGAACCGTTTTGTTGGGATTAAACCGTGAACACAAGAAACATGCAGAGAGTCAAAGTTCACTCTTGATCTTAACATTTATTAGCCGTGTATGAACAGTTTCAAATGCTTGATAGCTCCTGAACAGTACTAAAGAGACCCTGTGGTGAAGCTGCCCACATGTGGATGTTGGAGTGTTTTGTCTCTGCAGCATCTTAGTTTTTAGTTTTTGACCGTATGAAGCTGTAGCAGATGGCAGGGATTAGTTTTTCATCTCAGCATCTCCCCCGCAGGTGATACAGTCTATTCCCACACCGAGGATTACTGCTGAGAGACAGACAGAGGGACAGACTGAGGGACGAATGGATTAAGGGACAGACTGGTTCATGTGGTCCATAGTGAGACACCTATGTAATTACTGGTGGTACTGACTGTTTAACTCTCTTATTGAATCATGAGAGCAAAAGATCAACAACTGTCTTAATATCAAAGCCTGTTCGCATAAAGAGAGAAGTCAACTACAACTCCCAAGGTGCATTTCTCAAACAAACATCAAATCACAAAGCTTCAAATTCTCTCATTTCTACAAAGTGTAATCTTCTGCCCCAGTTTGCCAATATTGCATTTTAATAAAATGCTTGGATCATTCACTTTCTGATTGTGATCCTTTTGGGATCAGTTCAGTAACCATTGCGACGAGTTCTGAATATCACCCAAACCACTGCACAGTTGGGTTTTCCTGCAGGTCTCACATCAGATTTGATCTTAAATTTCATATAAACCCTTCAAGGTCAGTTGGGTCAAGTTCTGGTCTCGGTTTTTGGCTGCTGCAGAACTGGCTGTCTTTTTTCTCAATGGCAACAGCAGCTGAGGTTTATGGTTATTGTAGTATTTAGAGCCATCCTTATATTCTTTGACCCTTTGTGAACCCTGCAGTCTGTGGTCTCCCTGGTAGCTGGTCTCCAGTCTTGTTTCTATGTATTTAATATGTGTTGTTGTTTGCTGTTTCAGCTCTTGGCGCCGGCCGTGGACTGGTTGGACTACCTGTCATCCTCTCTGGCTCCTCTCGAGCTGAACGACACTGAGCCTGTCGTCCTGTGCGCCCGAGAGTACCTGCAGCAGGTGTCCGACCTCATCAACAAGACCGACCGCAGGTCAGACACAAACACTTGTTTGCCCAGACGGTATGCTGTACAGAGTCTCAGTAGACTTGATATAAGCCTGCATCAGAACCAGGTCCCACCCAGCTCAGAGAAGGACTGTCCTGTCATTAGAAGTGTTGTTATTATGTTGTTTTATAGACTAAGTGATAAATAGATAATGAGAATGTCATCAGCTGTTTATCCGCATCAGAACCACATCCCAACCAGCGTGAGGTGTCAGAGATGAGGAGGAAGGATTTTAGACTGTCTGCTCGGGCAGTTTTCAGCCTCAGTAGCAGCATGGCCCTGTGGACAGTAGAGTCTGTCCTCCACTTTGGTCCAGAGTGAAATATCTCATGAACTATAGTAGTAACTTTGTTTTGTGGCTAAATACTTGCAGAACAAATCATCTAATTAATTAATTAATCTAATTAATCATTAATCATCTTACAACTAATTGACTTGTGGTTACTGCTAATTAGCAAATGTTAGCATGCTAACAGGCTAAGCAAAGATGGTGAACATTATCTGTCTCTCTGTTAAGTCTGTTGAATAACTACATGATGTGGACATTGGTCCAGAAGAGTGTGGCCAGTCTGGATCAACGCTTTGAGAATGCTCAGGACAAACTGCTGGAGAGTCTCTACGGAACCAAGAAGGTACAGATACTACTGCTAATGCTGCCACTGCTGTTGTTACTACTACTGGTACTACTGTTAATGCAAATACTGTTACTGTCGTTACTACTACTCATACAGTTATTTCTCTTACTACAGCAGGTACAAATACTACAAATACTAATGGTACAGTTACAACGGTTGGTAATCCTCCTCCCTGACAGGTTCTCAGAGTCCTGGTCCTGTTGTCGGAACTGTGAACTGGTGCAGCTTTAACTGGTTGTAACTCATTCTAATTGGCTTTAATATGTCTTCAACTTCCTGGCTTTGATTGGTATTAACTGGAGGTAACTGGTTCTTTTGTGCTCAGGTGGTTCAAACTAGCTCTTACTAGTTTTCGACTCCAGGAAGGTACTTACGGGGGATACTGGTTCTAGCTACCTTCAACTAAATCTACCTGGCTTGTTTCACTTAGCTATATCCAGCTCTAACTGGTGATAATGGGAAGTATCAGGTTTTAACTGGAGAGAACTTGGTGGTTTCAAATACCTGTAACTGGTTCTTAATGTGTTCAAGCTGGTTGTTACTGGTTTTGGACTCCTGGACGCTACCAACTCTGCTGCCAGCTCCTAACTGGTATTGGACTAAACCTGCTGTAGCTGCCTCTAACTGGTTTTGACTTCAGAAATGTCGTGCTGGTGCTGAAGGGAAATTGGTTTTCGATTCCAGCGGTCTCTAAGGAGTTGTAACTGGTTCTAACTGGTCTACTCTTATGGACCTCAGGAAGCTACCACCTGTACAGGTGTTAATGGGGAGCTCTCTGTAAATGGCTTGCAACTACCTGTAACTGGCAGTAACTCTTTATTATTGGTTTTAATTGTATGTAACAGCAGCTTGTTCTAATTAGGTGAAACTGGTTCTAGTTGATCATAACTGGACATGGACCACAGGAAGATGTGTCTGTGCTGGTGCAAATGGGGAACTGGTCTGTCTGACATTGGTTTGTCATTGGTGACCGAATACATCCATTCTCCTTTAACTGTTGCAACCTCTTTCTAACTGGTTGTAACTAGTTCAGGCTAGTTCTTCCATGTTCTAACTGCTTATGTTTGTTGTAGTCTTGCACCCCACGCTGGCAGACCTGCATCGGGAACACAGATGACACTCTGGGATTCGCTCTGGGAGCGCTCTTTGTCAAGGCAACATTTGACAAACATAGCAAAGAGATTGTGAGTCACTGCATGGTTAACACCCGCAGAAATAACGATCTCGTTTCTACAGCATGTGGGCACAAGTGCTCCTGAATCTGATCGGTCTGCTATGCGTTCTCTCGCTCTCTCTTAGGCTGAGGAGATGATCAACGAGATCCGCTCAGCATTTAAAGAAGCTTTGGACAGACTCAACTGGATGGACCATGACACCAGACAGGCTGCAAAAGACAAGGTACACACAGGTGAACAGGAAGACAGGTAGAGCTAAAGGTAGTGATTGGACTAACTGTTTCTGTCTGTCCCTCGTTAGGCAGATGCGATCTACGATATGATCGGATTCCCAGAATTCATCCTGGACTCCAAAGAGCTGGATGATGTTTATGATGGGGTGAGTGACAGCTTTCAATATTCACACATTCACCTGCAGACAGGTAGGGCAGGGAGACAGGCCAATGAGGAGAGAGTATTTTTATGTAAAGGAAGTTAATGTTTATGTTTGGGTTGAGTTCAGCAGGTGGTGCTCTGCTGCCCCCTGCTGTTAAACACCATCAGAAACGTTTCATAACAGCTCTGTTGTGTTTCAGTATGAAGTGTCAGACGACAGCTTCTTCCAGAACATGTTGAACTTCTACAACTTCTCAGCCCGGGTGATGGCTGACCAGCTGAGGAAGACTCCCAACAAAGACCAGTAATTCTGACACAGACCAGTAACACCAGTAACATGTACCAACACCACAAAGACCAGTAATAGTCACAGAAAATTACACACATCTAATCAGGGGTCGTATTCACGATACATCTTGAGGCTAAAAGTTGCTCCCAATGTTTTCAGTGTTGAACTACCTCTTCAGTCTGAGATAGGTTTCTGGTCCAGAGGACTCCTGAGTCACGGTTTGCACACAAATGTGCTTCAAACTCTAGTTTGATTCATTATCATGGAAGAAGTCTGAAACCACCAGGGATCCTCTAGACCTGGACATTCTTTCAAACTCAGTCACAGAGAGACTGAGAACAATGACCAGATATCATAATGATAAATAATGTCAGAGCTTGAGAGACTTCATTTTTTGAAATCTGATACATTTGTAAATCTAAACAAATCTTATAAGTTGGACTTCTCTCAGCACCTCTGTGTAAAGGTGAGAAGAGGAAACTAATTTAGACGGACTGGAGGATCCTTTGTGAACACAACCCCTGGGCTGTTTTCAGATGGACTGCTAGGACCACAAATTAACTCCTCCTCTCCTTGTTTACTCCCCCTCTCCTCCTCTCCTTGTTTTCTCCCCTCTCCTCCTATCCTTGTTCCCTCTCCTCCTCTAGGTGGAGTATGACTCCTCCTGCAGTTAATGCATACTACATGCCCAGTAAGAACGGCATCGTCTTCCCTGCTGGAATCCTACAAGCTCCTTTCTACGCCCACGACCACCCCAAGTCTGTTTACCTGTAGATCTACCTGTCTGTGTGTGCACCTGTCTGTCTGTCTGTGATTTATGATTTATTGCACAATTAAATTAGTCAAGTGATTGTATATGATGTCCTGATATTATATCATTGATAGGGTGAACTTGACTCCATTATTATTATACAAACACACTCATAAACAACAGAATAGATGGTGATGAAAGTACCTGATCTCCTTCTTGCTCTCCACATGATGAACCTTTTGGATTTTAATGACTGCAGCCTCTAGGGGACACTGGCAGGACTTTAGACCTTTAGTATCTGGACCTTTCTGGACCTTCCAGGTGTTTGGAGAAACTCCTTTAACTCATGTACTTTAATGTATGTTTGTTTTCAGGGCATTGAACTTTGGTGGGATCGGAGTAGTGATGGGTCATGAGCTCACTCACGCCTTCGATGATCAGGGTGAGTCTGGATTATGATGTGTTCACTGCACTCTCACTGTGGATGTTAATGTGGGGCCTTGATCCCACTCTGTCTTCACTGGCTAAAACAAACTCTGCTTTGGGATTTTCTTTCTAACCTCAACTGCACCAAGGCTCTTTGTTGGGATGTATTTTAATCATAAAAAGGTTATATTCAGAATAATATATCGTTTGCTTGCTAATTAAGCAACAGTCACAGTTTCTGCTGTCTTTCTAGGTGGTGGTACATGTTTATAAGTTTTTATGTGGTTTTTTGAATGTTCAAAGTGATTACTAAGGTGATTTTCTCCCAGTGGACAAACTTTATTTAAACTTTTTATCCCATGCATCTGAATGCATTCAAACATATATGAGAGAAAGTTATGGTGACAACAACTTTACTTTAGAGAAGAGTAAGTTCATTTAGTTCAGAGGTAATGTACATACAGAAAACTGCTAGGTTGAATAATTATCCCTCCCTCTGTCCATCAGGTCGTGAGTACGATAAAGAAGGTAACTTGAGGCCATGGTGGCAGAACTCATCTGTGGAGGCGTTTCGTCAAAGAACAGAATGTATGGTGGATCAATACAGTCGCTACACTGTCAACGGAGAACACATCAATGGAAAACAGACACTCGGAGAAAACATCGCTGACAATGGAGGACTGAAGGCTGCATACCATGTTAGTACCAACCTGTCACATGAAGATGAACTGAACTGTTCTGAACTGTGTCAGTCTGAGGTAACAGAACATCACATCATGTTTTATATCAGCACACATGATAATGATGTTTGTCTTCTTCAGGCCTATCGATCGTGGGTCAAGAGAAATGGAGAGGAAAAGAGACTTCCTGCTGTCAACCTGACTAATGACCAGCTCTTCTTTGTGGGATTTGCCCAGGTAAACATAGCAGTTACCTTCTCAATAAAATTTGGCATCCCCCAAGGATCTGTACTGGGACCACTTCTGTTTCCATTAGTGACCCTTGTTCTATATGTTCTGATGTAGTGTAGGGATTTATGTGTCTGTTGTGTAAACAGACTCAGAGTCAGAAAAAATTTTGCAAATAACTTAATCAGTTATTATTATTATTAACTTTATCAGTCTCTGCTTCATTTTAAAGATGTATATAGCACATACCTTTTAGTTAATACATGTAAAATGAAGATTGATGAAGTTTTAAAAAATAAAGCCATGAATAGTTTTTATTTCTCATTGAACTTCATCCAAAGTTCAGTAAAGAGAAAAAAGCTAGATCCAGTATTTGCTGTGAACCCCATTTGCCTTTAAACCAGCTCCCGTTCTCCTTTACACAGTAGTCTCCCCATGTGCTCCAGACTGACTCTATGATGCTGAGATCAGGACTCTGTGGGGACCAGACCATCTGTTGAAGGACTCCTGGTTCCCCTAGTCTCTGAAGATAGTTCTTAGTTAGTTGTAAGTCAGTGTTTGAAGCTCGAAGCACTGCATTCTTCAAATATTGTTACACACAGTAGATGAAATACTTTAGATCACTCAGTGCTCTGTGAAATGAAATCAGTACCACATCACAAGCTCTTTTTATTTTCTTCTTTTATCATCAGGGGAAAGTGTTTGATTGTTTTATCTTACGCTTCTCTTTTTATTGCTCAATGAAGCCACAGTATATCTAGACAGTCACTGGACTACAGTATTTTTTTTTGTTTTTGATCTTTCGATCATCCTGTGGTTTTCATGTGTTTGTTGGACCTATCTTTTGTTCTTTGTGACATTTCTTGTCTTTATTTGAATGCTGAGAGATAGATGAAATGAGGGAAGGAGCTCCCTAGAACACGAGGACACCCTCTCTTTAGCTCTCTGTAACGAATGTCATGTAATTTGAATTTATGCCTTTTACCATCTGGGCAAGGACACATCAGTCACTAAACAACATCTGACTGCGTCTGTCCTCTTTTGGGTATTTTTCAGGTGTGGTGCTCAGTTCGAACACCAGAGAGTGCTCATGAGGGCCTGGTGACTGATCCCCATAGCCCCCCTAGATACAGGGTGATCGGCACGCTTGCCAACTCTCCGGACTTCAGCCGCCACTTCAACTGTCCTGCAGGGACACCCATGAACACTGGGAGGCGCTGTGAGGTCTGGTAGACAGACTGAAGAGGACTACATCTGGGGGAAGGAGGAGGAGGGTGCTAATTAGCCTGAAAATTAACAGGTCTGTTCATGAGGAAACTTGTCTGTATTTAGTTGATTAACAGGTGAGTTTCTTCATCGACAGACTCATTAGTGTCTTAATTAGAAGAGTTGAGACTGTTAATTATGAGTAGGTGTTGGTTGTGGGCGGTTCAGGTGTGATCTTCAGTTTCATATAGTTCATATAAATCTGTTCATGGAGACGTCAGACTGACTTCCTGTCTGGATACTGCAAGGACTCAGTGGACTTCACAGACACATGAAGGACTGACGATGATGATGATGATGATGATGATGATGATGATGAAGCCATGTGGGACGATGTTGCTGATTTCTGCTTTATCACTGTTATTGATTATTATTATAAATGGGCTTTGGTTCGTGTGTGTGTGTGTGTGTATATGTATGTGTGTTTGTGTGTGTGTGTGCGTGTGTGTGTGTGTGTGTGCACATGCATGTGTGTGTGTGTGCGTGCATGTGTGTGTTGTCTGTCGTATGGAAGACCACTGTAAAACCGTCTCTCTCTCTCCGATAACATCACTGTGATGACCTCATACAAATTGGAACTGTTACATCATTATTCATGGCCGTGTGTATTATCCGATCATCAGAGGAAGCTGTCGTCTGATTGGCTGACAGGCTTTTCTGACAAAATTTACATTATTCTGCATTTTTCACACAAAAGTTGATCCAGGACTGAGTAGACCTGCTCCAGGGCAGAGTTAAACCCAGTCCTGGTCCAGGACTCTCTGACCACATGTCACAGTCCTGACATTTATTCTGTGTAAGAGAAATCTGTTTAAAGACTTTAAAGATGAAAAGGTGAGTTCAAAGTAACAAAATTTATGATTTAGACTGAGACAGGTCTGTTTCAGTAAAATCCACAGAGCCAAAGTGAAACCTGAACCAGGTTCTGATCCACAAAATATAATTCAAAATCCTATTGACATTTGAACATTGCTAAAATAGATAATCCAGCCTTTCTCCACAGTAGACCATGTGCCTTGATTCATGTGTTTAGATAGTGGCAGTAGTTTATCATATTATTGTTTATTCAGTGTTTTTTTACATGCCTTTAACAAACACCATTTCCCACAAACCCTAGACACATGGCAACTCCAGGGCAGACACACGGAGGGGGTTTCACACATCTCAGATCACAAGTACAAAAACTGATTTTAGAAGAGAGCTGTAGGGTTGTGATGGGATCTGCAGTTTTCAGTGTTTGACTTAAAATCACAGGGGTTTTATTCTGCTGTGGTGGAGCTGATTGGTCTTATGGAAAATCACTGTCAGGAACATGCTTAATGTCTTCATAAATGACAGATTGTATTCATGTTCCCAAATCCAGATGTGATGTCAGGACTTTGGCTCTCTACGGACACTCGGCCTTTCTTAGTCTGTGTGTTGACTTCAGTGAAGACACCTGTCTCAGTCTGAATACATCATTTTTCTACTGACAGATGCTATTGGAGAACTAATCCTTCTCCGATGACATAACCACCATTTCAACACCATGAAAAACAATCCATTGAAATTCCCTTAATCAGTCCTTAATTTACTAAACCTCTTAAAAACAACATTAGGTTTGGTTGGTTTATATTTGGGTTCTTAAATATTTTCAGCTGCAAATAATTTTTTTAGGATTCAGGTTTTAAATACATAAACCCCAAATTTGAGGTTTATGTATTTGTATTAAGAAAATTTTATGGGTTTTCTTTATGGATTAAAGGGTTTTAAAGAGCTGAAAGTCCCTTAAAATGTACAAAACTATAGTACAGGTACTGTACTGTTTACATTGATGTGCAGTTTTGCTGTTGATTTATGGCCAAATTAATGGCATGTGATTACTGAGGGGGTGTTAATGGATGACTACAGTTTAACAGGTTTACCTTAATTAAAAATTTTGCCTTTTCACTTTCAATCAACTTTAATGTGAACAGTCAAACAATCAAAATACCTTAATGTCACAATCTATTATTTGTTCCCATAAATACCCATCAACCTGAGCTCTGTGTTGACAGCTCACAGATTTAGTTTCTCAGTGTAAGTGATGTACGAATGAACCATGCTGTTGTTTAGTCAGTCGTCTTATATACTTCAAACCACTCTACATGTTAATTCACTGTAACCACTAACCACCATGCCAGTGTTGTCATGGTAACCAACTGTTACTGTCACTGACATTAGTGGTTGCAACAATGAGGAGCAGGAAAAGGCCTTAAAGGTTAGATATTATTATAAAAATGAATTTGGAAAGTTGCCTTAAAAATTTAAGATTACAGCCTTAAAAAAAAGTCATCAGCTACTTTGAGGTCTGAGGCCTGAGGTGACCTGAGGTGACCTGATGTGACTTGAGGTTACCTGAGGTGACCTGATGACAAAGCCCCATGAAACATCCTGGTTAAAGTCAAATCAAATCTGTCTTATTTTTACAGTGTGACCTCAGATTAGTCTCAGAGGTGAACAACTCCATCTGTCATTAGACTGAGATCTGACCCCACAATATGAGGCTAATAATGACCTGGCAGTTGTGGTGCGTTCAGGGACACAAATGATAAGCATTAAAATTGTCATGGGGCGTTCACGAACTAAAACAAGCGTGGGACCTTTAGTCTACTAAAACTCACGGGGGGCTTTCAGGAAGTACAACTAGTGTGGGGCTTTCAGGGACTAAAATGATGGTTGGGTGTTTGGGATCTATAATGAATGAGGGGCAGTCAAGATTTTAAGCAGTGTGGGGTATTTGGGAATTAAAATGAGGATGGGGCATTCAGGAACTAAGACAAGAGAGGTGCATGCGAGTACTAAAACAAGAATGGGGTGTTCAGGGATGTTTCTGGTTTTATCCTGTATTGTGTTTCATAGTGAGTAAAAATTATAATTTTATTCATAGGTTTGTGACTAAAAGTGAAACGTTTTTTTGTTTTATCTTTCACCAAAGTACAAAATATGTCTGTGACCATATGACTCCCTCTGTCATCAGAGCCTCGACAGTAAACTGCTGGACTATTAATACAGATATTATATGGAAAAACAGATAATTATATTAAAGAAATAAAGTATCTAACAATTAATACTGAGTAAATATGAAGTGTGAGAAGTTACAGAGTGTTTCAGTAGTACAGTGTACAAATGTAACATTAGTTTAAAGACTTGTTACCTCAGCTTTCATTACCCACAATCCTTTAGTGTTACTGTTCAGCCCGGGTACGTGACTCAGACAGAAGGTGGAGCTCTCAGCCTGTTCCCACTGAAACACAAACTGAATATTCAGATATTAAAGTCGGTATTGTGACAACACTGCACACTGTATACTGTCAATCTGTGTGTGTGTGTGTGTGTGTGTGTGTGTGTGTGTGTGTGTGTGTGTGTGCGCGCGCGCGCGCGTGCACTTTTTGACTGCTGATGACATCACTGTCCAATTTCATGCCGCTTCTGTGTCGTTTGTCCAGTAGAGAAAGAAGCAGATCCCTGCCAAAGATGATTCTGTTTCTCTATGTGCGTGTGCGTGTGCGTGTGTGTGAGTGTGTTGTCTCTCTAGCTTTGTGAGGACTACTATGGTGAGGATATTTGTCCAATGCAAAGGTCAAGGTCTGGTTTTAAGGTTCAGGTCAAAACTAGGTCTAGGTGAGGAGGGGTGGCTCAGGATGATGGGCTTCACAATTAGGGTCCTCACAAGTGAAGAAAGACAAAAGTGTGTGTGTGTTTGTGTACAGTAGAAGACAGCAGATCTGATAAACTCAGCTTGTCTTACACTGTCTCTATTCTGAAGGGGCATCACTGCTCTGCTCGTCCAATCAGAGAGCTGCATTGCAGACGGCTGCTGTCAGAGGTCTGATGGAGGTTTGATTTGATTTTCAGAGAATGTGAAAGAAACAAAAGCTGCAGATCTACAGAAACATAATAAACATCAAGGATAATGATTCACACACACAAATCTTATAATGTGTGTCGTCTATGTCACTTCAAAATAAAGGTAAAAATACTCCGCTCCCAGTAAAAGTCCTACATTTAGTTTTATGTTATTTCAGTAAAAGAATAATCTCAGAAAAAATTCAAGTGTCAAAAGTAAAATTGTGATCTGTATCTACCCTGTAAGAATCAGAGTGGACACTATGGATCTTAACATTTAGAGTGCGAGTTAAACAATGACAGTCAGGGGGGTGAACATCGGGGCATCGTGTAGCGTAGTGGTCTAAGCAGGCGCCCATGTGTAGAGGCCACAGTCCTCGCTGCAGTTGGCCCCGGTTTGAGTCCCGCATCAGACGGCCTTTGCTGCATGTCGTTCCCCCTCTCTCTGCCTCCCTGTTTCCTGTCTCTCTACTGTACTATCAAATAAAGGCATAAAAAAGCCCCAAAAAATATACTTAAAAAAAAAAAAAGAAACTAGCTAACATTCATTAGCTAAACTGTAACTTAAGGTAAAGTTAGAAGCCAGCTAATATTAGTTTGGTAGACTGTAACTTAAAGCTAAAGTCAGAAACTAGTTAATATTAGCATTCCTCCTTAGACACAATCTAATTGCATGCTAGAGAGTTAGCTACTGCTACTTACATTTACGTGCAGTGTCTCAATTTGCTTGTATGACACTCAGGAGCAGAGAATTGAGGGCATGAGCCATCAATGGGAGCGAAGCAGGCAGAGAAGATATGCAGCTAATCACAAGGTTAAGGAATGGTATGGTCCACTTTAAGGATGTCTGAAAAGATTCTTCCATTCATGAATATTGGAAATATATTGTTATATTTACAATTACAGGTAAGAAGGATATATTATTTAAACCCCTGTTGGAGGGGTCCAAATCTTAATCTAGCCCCCCCCCACTATCCACCTATATTTTGAACCCCGTTTTCAATTATTCTACTCTCCGTCAGACACATCTGTTGTTTTTCTTCATTTGTCACTTTTGTCCTTAACAGGATCCTGTAGGTGTGATGACTCTATGGTTCTAGGTACATTTACTTAAGTACTAAGTAATTACTAAGTAATCAGCAGGTGGCAGAATAATCAACAAACTGAAAACATAATATTTATGTGAAGAAAATACACCTTTATGAAGGTTGTTGCGTTCAAACTGCTGTTGTTTGTTATGTTGTTGGATCATTGTGTGTTTCTTTATTACTAACAGCTACACAGCCCAACAACAGGATTTCAGAAAGAATGCTGACCATGTTGAAAGAGGGGTTGACTTCATTTCTGTGTTGGAGTGTTTGTCTTGATGATAGAGGAGACGCCGGGGCAGGGGCGGGGCTTACAGTAGGAGCGGTGCTTACAGCGTCTTAAACTGGAAAATTAATACACACACACACACAGACACACATACACACACACACAGACGGCTGTTCTGTCCAGAGCTAGAGTCTCACCTGAGCCCGTCGATGTCTGCACGCACAGGTGAGTGACTGAAATAATAGGAGTGTTAGAGAGACTGAGGAATTTAAACTGAGACCAGGTTATGACACCAGAGAGAAGTGATCGATCGATCCATTAGCCTATTGAGTGATTAATCAATATCAGAGCAGCTGTTCCACTAAACAGATGTTCAGGAGGGTTGTACCATCTCACAGAAACACAACTGTTGCCAGTTAATATTTGTCTCAGGGTATTTGTCAAAAAGTGACCCAGGTCTTCTGACCCTAGCCTGCAAATACTGTTTTATGTTGTTAATATCTGTTTTTATCAGGTGGTTATTGTGTTCCAATCTGTCTCCTAAAGTTAACTTCATGTCTGTTTCTCTTTTAAAGCCTCTGTCCGGTTTATTATTAATAATATTTCTGTCTAATGAGTAATGACTTAGTCACTGTGGACTGATCATACAGAAAATACAGCCATATTCATGAGTTACTTATGGAGTTTTGCTTTCTGTAAAAAAAAAAAAAAAAAGAAAAGAAAAGAAAAACAAAAAACACAGAAATCAATTTAACCAAAGTAAAAACAAACAGTTGCTTATTTATTTAAACTGAATTTAAATTAATTCCTTATATTTCCTGAATTGTATTGTAATTTACACAGAAAGACAAATATTTATTAATGTTTTTAGTAAACCTGCTGTGTGCTGATGGTTATCCATAAAAAATAATGAATGGAATTCATTTATTGCACTGATTGAACACATTGTCTCAGTTTGCCCTGTTGTCAATATGTAATTACCATAATCTTTTTAAATGACTTACACATCAATTCATTTCTAAGAAAGGTAACACTTTACTTTAACCCCTTCTATTTATCCTGTATAATCAAACAATTATTAGTCGCTTTATAACAGAGTATAATGTAGCTGCAACTGTAAGAGCATCTCTCTGGTTTCTAACTGATAATAATGTAGTTGAAATCCGATCTCAATGTTTATTATTGTGTTATCTATGTGTCTTCTCCTGTGGATATTCATAAACCCATAAAAGAACATGTTCTTACAGCTCACGGCCACATTATACTTATAATACTTATTTTATTATTAACTGTTTTCTATTATCATTATTATTATTATTATCAATAATCAGCTAATGGATACATGAATTTCCCCTAGGGGATAAATAAAATATCTATCTATCTATCTACATATATGTGTGTGTGTGTGTGTGTGTGTGTGTGTGTGTGTGTGTGTGTGTGCGTGTGTGCGTGCGTGCGTGCGTGCGTGTGTGCGTGTGTGTGCGGTTCTGCAAGGGGAGGAAGGAGAACAAGGTGAGGGACAATGAGGACGAGAAGGGAGCTGAGGGAGGACAGCACCACACTCATTGACATGGAAACCAAGCCAGAGAACAACTATGGCAGCATTAACATGGTAACAGCTTTCTGAATGTGACCCGATCAATAAGAAACTGATAAATCAGTCTGACAATTAGCCCTCCAGAGGGAGAGAAGAAGAGAAGGAGAAATATGAAGTCAGAGAGTGGAGTCCCTCAGGGAGGCGTCCTCGAGCCTTTACTGTTTTCATCAAACCTTTTATGGATGAGAAGAAATTCAGTTCAGTCTCAGAGAAAAGATTCATTCTCTCCAAAGTTGAATCTATAGCCTTTATGTAAACACTGGGGAACAGGAGCCCTTTTTAAATGTGATGATTTAATGTCATAAAAGCAAAGTAACATTACAATGGTAATAGTAGTATACCATACCCCATAATTACATTATATTTACACCACTGAACCTCCCAATTTTTCCAGTTGCTATTGAAATTTCAGCATATGTCCAGTGAAAAACAAGTACAAGTTCAATAGTACAAAGGTCAGCGGTAAACTGGCTAAAAAGAAACATTTAGATCATCAAAAACTGAAAAATCCTGTAAATGTGATAGGAAACAGGGATAAAGAAATAGGTAAAGTTCCATCTGTCCTGCAGCAGTGGAAGTAAACGAAGCAAAAAATTCCTCCAGATTGATGACTGACAACTCTCTGTCTGTACAAACTGTGTTCCTACACCCACTACACTATTTGCAGATGCTACATTTTACAGATGTTCCCTGAATCCTTCATATTCAGGCACTGGGTAGAGGCTAACTATAGGGCACATCATCAGGCACCATTGTGGAGAGAACATCACAGTGAGTTCAGCTTCTGGTTGATTAAAAAATTAAATACAATTTATTTGAACAAGAAAATTCAATGATTCCTTTTTTTGTTTAAAAAAAATCATTATTTATTTGTTCTATTCTTTGATTACAGAAACACCAAGTCATATGTAAATTTAAATATTGACTGGAGAAATTGATGGTTTCTTATAAACCAATCTTATTTTTAAAAGAAAAATATCTAAGACAAACAGTAATAACACCAGGGACCAGAGATGCTAACACACAGGTAATAATCAAAGACTGAATCTTTCGTTTAAGGATCTACTTCATGTCCTGACTGTAGTGAGCTGAGTCTAAACCCCCTCACATACCCTGCCTCCAGCTCATGTTTAGCCTATCTTAGCACAAAGACTGTAACCAGGGGGACACTGTTAATCTAGCTCCATCAAA
This sequence comes from Seriola aureovittata, assembly GCF_021018895.1. Lineage (NCBI taxonomy): Eukaryota > Metazoa > Chordata > Actinopteri > Carangiformes > Carangidae > Seriola > Seriola aureovittata. The sequence continues at coordinate 30,304,341 of NC_079367.1, read as the reverse complement.
AGAGAAAAATGGCCTAAGGTTTGTCCAGGATCTGAAGTGAGAGCAGAGATCAGCAGCTTCAGTATCCTTCAATGAAACTTTGTGAGTGTTTGTTTTACTGTGGCTGCAGCAGGAAACAGGAAGTATGTTTGATTAGGTGAGACAGAACGGCTCCACACAGATTAACACCGACTGAGTGATGAAGCATTAAACAGTAGATGTTTGTTTTGTTCTTCCTCTCATCACCATGATTGTCGTCAGTCCATTAACAACAATGGAGACGTGAAAAAGCAGGAAGAGTCAAATCTGCTCTGGTTAACTATGTGAGGACTGAAAACACACAAACTGATGATGGGGGGAAAACACAACCTTCTGACCTCTGAACCAAAATCAGAAATGCCCATTAAAATGCTTTCTCTCCACTCTAGCATTGTTTTCAGCTGCAGCTGTTTTCTGAGAAACATCTGTTTCAGCCTCTGTCCTCTACCTGCTGAGCAGCAAGCAGCAGATAGACTCAGTCAGAGAGCAGCTGCTGAACACAGTGCAACATTTAGCAGCTAAAGAAGAGCTGATGGAGACCAAACACAGAGCTAAAAGAGAGGGAAGTTAAGTTTAACCTTCAAAAACCTGGAAAAGAAAGCAGGATGGATTATTACATCAGAATTTGTTCTGATTCTCCTGTGCTGTAAAATATGAGTGATTTGAGTGATATCAATCATTTTTAAATTATATTGCAGACAATGAAGGTCTGAAGATTTGATTATGAAAGACTAAAGTTGTTGAAATGTAATTGCAGCACTGAATTAAAGGTGACTTGTGCACCGACATGTGTTTATATGCATGACACAGAAATAACGATTTCAATCATTGATTCATTCAATCATTCATTCATTCATTCAATCATTCATAATCTTTTAAAAATGATTGTTTTGGTGAGATCTGTGAAGAAATAAACACATCAGCTCATACTGTATGTCAGTTATTAAAATAATAATAATCTTTACTTTTCTACACCCAGGTTACAAAGTGCTTCTCACAAAGCAGCAGAATAAACCCTGCAGGTCATATAAGGCAGCAGAGTTAAAACAAGAAAAGTGTCTTAATATTATAGTGCAAATAAACCAAAGGCAAAGTCACCAGCAAGAGGGTGATAAGTAGAAATCAATCCAGGGCTGATAAATACCAAACTACTGCAGAGTCATTTGACCCAGGTGTGAAAACCGATTGTTCCCTTTTCCATTATAGACAAAAGCCTGATGTTTGTGGGTCTCAGCAGGTTTTTTGACCAATGGAAAAGGGGCTTTAAAGAATCTGCCCAAGGTCCTGAAGCTACGAGCTGATTCACATGTTGTTCAGAGGTCAGATATATAACATGGAGAGAGGCCGTGAAGAGCTTTAAAAGTCAACAAGGATCTTCAAATTCACTCTCAAACATACTGGGAGCCTGTGTAAGGAGGTTATACCACTAATAACAAGTGTAACATGACAAGACACAGCAGGGAACTTTTTCAGATTCAGCCTTAAAGTAGTATTTTTGATCGAGATAAAACAGGTGAGAATCTTCAGCCAGTCAAGTGAGAGGATTCAACTCACGATTCAGTCAAATCAGTCTCTTCATTCTGGAAATTCTTGCTTTGTTCTGCAGTATGTGAGTATTTCCTCAGTCTCTGACAGGTGGAATATTTTACCTGTGCTCAATCAGTCTGTTATTATTTCCCAGAATGCACCTGTTCAGCTTCAGGACAGGAACGTGTTCAGAGATGGATCGACTCGAATTGGTGAGTAAAACAAACATGGTGCTGTTGAGTCAACATTACCTGAGAGGACAGGAAGACAGAGAGCAAACAGTAAGGAGGAGCACACTGATGAGCTGTCAGCAGGTAGCCTCTGACCTTTAACATACCTGGACAAGTGTGATGCTGCAGAGAGTCTGACCTCTCTCATCTACAAGGGGTTTTGTCCACAAACAGGGGTTCCTAATAAAGTGCTCGCTGAGGGTATTGTGACATCAGCACAGAGCAGCCAATAGCAGACGGATTAGTCTCAGCAGTGATGACCTGGTTCTAATACTGTGCCTGTGTTGGACAGATTTTGTGCTGGTGTGGGAGGAGCCTCGTAACTCACAGGAGAGTGCAGGTGTTGACCCCACCCACCTGAAATGGAGGGAGGATTTTCTGAACAGACTGAGACATGCTGGACTGCTGCAGGAACAGGTGAGCAAAACAAGCACACATATAAAAATATCTGAGCCTCAAAGAGCTCAGAGAAGTCCTAAGGTCAGACTGAGACGTCAAGACAAACATGAGAATGTTTGAAGAGTGAAACTGTAAACTGATCAGATCCTCCACATGACCTGAATATGCTTAAGTAAACATTCACACACACACATTTAAACTGTGTCTGAAAGTTAAAGCACACAAATACTAACAGCAACATGGACTTAAAATATCCACATTTATTTATGCAGCTGAGCGGACCCTCTAAATATTAGATCACTGTACTACTGGATCATTGACACTGAAGCAGAACTATGGTGTTGCAGCTGGTTGTGTTGGAGCTGACTGCAGAGGACAGACCTGCAACAGACCGTTGTGTTCTTCATGAATTAACTGTCTATTGGTCAATAAAATATTCAAATGTCCATTCCAATGTCCAACAGTCCAAGATGACAGTTTTAAATGCCCTGTTTTCTTCAACCAACAGTCCAAACTGGATAAACTGACATGGAATGGATGAATATTTAAAGGTTCATATCAAGGCACAAAGCACAGTCATAGTCTGAGTATTAGGGCCACACTGAGGAAAAAAAAGAAATCTGGATTTAGAGAATAAAGTCATAATATTCTTAATAATATTATGACTTTTTCTCATAATATTATTTATAACTTTATTCTCGTAATTTCAAATTTATTTTTCCTCAATGTGACCCTCATACTGTTCAACACTCGACATTTTTACAATCTAAATCTGAAAAGTGTCTGTAGTCATCAGATGAATGTAGTGCAGTATAAGTGAGCTTCTGGCTTCTAAAGTATTTTTTCTGACTTCAACTAATTCATTTTCTATACTGTACCTGAATCAGAATTCCCTAAGAGCATGAGGCTCTTATAAATCTGAGATATCCATCATGTTTTAGATGTGGTATAGAGGAGGGCTTGTTCTTACATTGCACTTGGTCATGTACGAAGCTTTATACATTCTGGCATGACTTTAGTGACATTATGACAAAACTTACAGGATTTACTTTGCCATTAGATCCGCAAATTTGCTTGTTAGGGAACTTTACAACCATTAGTACACATTTAAGAAAGTCCCAAAGAAGTTTCTTGCAATAGCCTGGAAGTGCATAGCTGTGACGTGTAAGTCGGATTCCCATCTCCCTATTCCTAGATGGTGCCTGGAAATGAATAGCTGTATTCCAACGAATATATCTGATGTAACAAGGTTACCAGAATTGATACACATTGGTCGTCAGGACAAGCTACATTGTCTCTTTTTTTTTTGGAAAATTACCTACTCCTTTTGAGTAGGGTCTTCCTTAGTTTCTAAGTGGGTGGGTCAGAGAAGAGATTTGGAGTTATGTTTTTGTGAGTTTATGTATGTTTTGTTAAACTGAAAATTTTGAAAATAAAATATATAAAAAAAAAAAAAAAAGCATGAGGCTTTTGTGGTCCCACAGGATGGTGACAATGTGAGGTTGGGTGTTGTCTGTTTAACCTCCATAAGAAACATAATGTTTATGCATCATGTGACCCAGTGAGAGCATATTCAGAGAGAAAAGGAGTGGCCCCAGAGCAGAACCTTGTGGGACTCCACAGGTGATCTCCACAGTGGAGGATGAAGAGTCACCAACTAATCCTGAAAAACTTCTGTTGGACAGAGATGAAGTAATTGTTACATCTGTGTCTCTCTCCACAGAGGGAAGTCCTGCAGACAAAGATGAGGATTTGTTTTGCCCTCCTCAGTGCTCCATGGAGCGTCCTCTGTTACTACGCTGAGGAGATCAGTCTGAGAGTCCCTCTACAGGTAAAACACCTCATCCTCCACCTGGACCTCCTGTCCAGACACAGACCACAGTCCTCACCTGTGTCCCCCTGTGTCCTCTGTTCTCCTTCAGGTGGTCACTGCTCCAGTTATTATCTGGTCTGAAAAGATCCTGTCCAAGCTGTCCCTCCCCAACCCCATGTCCCAGGATGTGCCCAACACCCCACCTGACTACTACACCTGTCAGTTCAAGACCAACAAGCTGCAGAGGTGAGCAACATCACAAACAGACCACTGCTCTTTTGTTTCACCCGTTTATCAAAAGGTGTTTAGAGTCAAGCTTGGAGTACAAGATTTACTGCAAAACTGTTTTTCATCAATAGAAGATGTTGAAAGAAAAGTGACGTTAATGTTCTGTTCCCTGATGAAAACTGTAGGTCAAACATTTGTGTTTAAAGTTGAAACCGTTACAGTTGAAATACTTAAAGAAGTTGAAGTGGCAGCTACCATAAAGAGCTGAAGTTTTTTTATTGTCTCTGTTCAAAGGTGAAGGTCTGAGACATGAAAGGATTTGAAGTGTCAGTTAGAGTGTAAGTCTTGAAACAGGTTCCAGTGTGAGTTGAGGTGTAATCACTTGACTCAGTGACAGAACAAGAGCTGGGAGGCAATTTAAGTGTCCAGTCTAAAACCATTAAAGTTTCTGTAAACCAGATTTTAAACAATACTACAGCAGCAAACAACTATATTCTATATAAAGATATAGTGGAGTAATGGCGCCCTGAGCAGAGATTGAAGCCACACCCCCTCTCTGTGTGCTGTAATCCGTTTCTCTGTTCTGTGTTTTGGTAGACGGTCCAGTAGCATGTGAATGTTAGTGCATGTAAGTCCCCCGTTAAACCGTTGGTCCTCCCCACGATTATAAACACACAGGCTGCTCTCACAGGTGAGGTGACACAATGCAGAGTTCAGGTGAGAGTGATCTTCCAGAATTTCCTCCACTGAAGAAGAAACCACGTTTTCATCTAAACAGACCTCAGACAAGGAAAGAGATGAGACCTGAGCACAGGTGGAATAGACCAAGAACTATTGGCTCAAATCCTGGTCAGCCAGTTCACTGTCAAAACATCCAGAAAGTTTTTTATATTTTTACCAGCTCAATCAGTGTCATTTGTGTGGCCCGGCCCAGTGGATCAGTCCAAGTCTCAATTTCTCTCCCAGTTTGACTGTGGGGCCAGTACTGGTCTGTTTTATTGAGAGGAGAACCCAATGAGCTGCTAAAGGGTCCAGCTGGTCTCAGAACTGTTTTTTCTTCTCCCCCATGTGTCAGAAACCTGATGCTTCATAATGTTACATGTCTGTTTTTATTAGTGATGGCTACGTGATGATGTTAGCTAACTTCCAGTTACCCATATTTTGAATGTGTTTGGCAAATGTTGCTATTGCCGGCTAACTGTCAGCATTGCTGTGGAGCAAGTCACAACAATGCTACCGTGGACTAATGGTTGTGCTTAGATTGTTCAAAACGGCCAGAGGTGTGGCCGACAAAGCATTTGTTTTGGTCTGAGATGCTGATTGTCTAGAGCAACATTTAATGTGGCAGTTAATCTGTGTTCCCGCTCCTCTGATCTGCAGGTTTCTGGGCAGCGACAACCATAAGACGTTTTTCAAGACGACTCAGAGACACCAGGTGGTGAGTTCACAAACCTCGACTCTTCTGAGTCTGTGTGGACGTGTGTGACATGTGACTTGGCAAACACTCATATAAAATAATGGGTCTTGATTTGAATCATTTAATATTCCAGAAAATGAAGCAGCCCACATGTCAAATAACCCAAACTGGAATTATTTCTGAATGTGTAAAATTAAAAGTCAAACTGCAGGTTCATGTAAAGAGCTTATTCTTAACATGTGAGGAGAGTGTCCACGTTTACGTTCAGTTTTCAAATACAGAAGAGGATTAGTGTCACCTGTGAAAAAGTTTTAACTCAGAATTCGCATGGAATTCGCAAAGAATTTCACACGTGATGCTAATCCTCTTCCGTATGTCAACACCTGCACACTTGTGTTAAAACCTAGGTAAAGGAAGCAGAATGGAGTACTCAACCGATATATCATTTGCAAATGTTGTCAATTGTTGGGTGTCTGGGGACTTGGTTGTCCTGGGGGTCTTTGGCCCCTGGGGCTGCTGCCTACTTTGCCCAGTTGGTGATCCAGCCTAGTAAAGCTGGAGATCAGGTTCTTCCTTTCTCAGGTAACAAACAGAAACTTAATAATGTGATTCTATATTTGTGGATTTACATTTTTTCAAACTGTAAAAAACTGTATTAAGAAATTAACTAGTTGAAAAAAACTGAAACTGAAAACTGAAAAAAAAGCCAGTGTGCTGTGTGTTGTTGTTGTTGTTGTTGTTGTTGTTGTTGTTGTTGTTGTGGGTTGTTGTGGGTTGTTGTGGGTTGTTTGTTGGTTTTTCTGCAGGTTGTAAAGGAGAAAATGACTGTGTTTTCTGTTTTCCATCATGAGATAATCTCATACACAGAAAAATCACAACCAAAATAATTCAGTTTTCTGTTCTTTTGTCACGTACAGCATTTGTCCTCTGCGTATTAAGGTCATTTAAAATAGAAAATTATGGTAAAATGTGACGAGGAGCAATTCACAGAATTGAAAAACAGATAACGACTTGATTATTTGTTTACTAGACTGAGTAAAATAATGAAATGAAAAGATGATACGTGGACCCACAATCTTCATTTCTGATTGATCTTACAAACAAGAAAAGTGAATTCAGTTTTCTATTTTATCAGACTTGTTTTTTCTATGTGTGATTGAAGTTATAATTGTTACACAGACAATACTTTGTTAATTACACAGTGATAAAAAAAGTCATAGATGAATAATATGAGCAGATATAAATCATCTGTTCTGATCTTTTAATATAGTCCAACACAGTGAAACAGTCCAGTGAACTCTGAATTCATACCATCTGGTCCTGGTCCTGGTCCTGGTCTGACCAGAATTTGGAGGGAGGGTTGGTCCTCACCGGCTCCTCTGATTGGCTCAGAGATAGAAACCCACTAACTCAGATTCCAGGATGTTTCAGTCAACGGATGGGTGCTGTCGGCGGCAACGCCTCCTCGTCAAACACTATCTACAAACAAACACACATCCTCAATTACACACTGTCTACAAATACACACATAATGTACAAACACACACTGCCTACCAACACTCAAACACAGTTACTCTGGAAACTTTGGAAACTTGTGAATTTCCAAATTACAACTGAAATACAACAATAAAATACTTAATCACAAGTAAAAGTCCTGCTTTCAAATTCCTACTAAGGTAAAAATACAAAAGTAAAAGTAAAGTATTGATACTGGTGGAGTATCAATTATCTCTCCACAAGAGTTTTATTCCTGGCATCTACGTCTTCAAGTTGAGGAATAAAACAGAAACAATTTATGGGTCTGTAAATAATAATAATAATTCCCAGGATCCTGGAAATCATCATTATTATTATTATTATTATTGTTATTATTATTATTATTGTTATTATTATTATTATTATTATTATTATTATTATTATTATTATTATTATTATTATTATTATTATTGTTATTATTATTATTATTATTATTATTATTAACATTATTATTATTATTATATACACATACATAATTGATATTTTGGTGCTGTTTATAAATGTTACAATATAATTAATTAACTGCATGTAAATTTTTAGAAAATCCAAAAACATAAATGGACAGCCAACTTGTACTTAAATCCTTAAATACTGAATTTCATTGTCAACAAAACAGAAGAAATAAGGCAATGGGGGAAAAATTACCCTTTCAATACAAAACTTACAACAAAACTTAATCACTTTCATCTGTTATCATTTTAAAGATCACAATAAAGATTTTATAAAAAAGAACAATTAGGAAAATAAATGACTCATTAGATTAAATTAGGATAAACATTAAAATTTATTTTAAATTATCTTGTGGAGTCCCTCAGGGCAGCGTCTCAGAGCCCCTGTTTTGTTTAATAAACCTTATACAGATTTAAAGGAATAGTCTCAATATTTAGATAAATCTTGATTTCAAAACTCACCTAAAACTCTGACATATGAACTTTGCCATGAAACTATAAGAAAAATATTTATATATTATATTTATATAATTATATTTTATATTTATATAAAGGAACCAACTACCCTTTTTATACATAACTAATTACTATCTGTCTTTATGTTTAAAACTTAAAAAAAAACAACTGATGAATAACTGATTTATGAGACTATATCTTACTATTTATTTACTAATTAAATTTAAACAAACATGTCTTTAGTAACTAAAACTAGCATAAAATTTCAAATTAAGTTTCTAAACTGTGATAACACTTCACCTTTGTTACAAGTTTGACTCTGAAACTGTGGTTGACCTCAGTGATGAGGAAGCTGTGATTCAGCTCAGTGAGTGAGAACATCAAAATAATGTCCGAAAAAGAGACGCAGCTCTGGGCCCAGGTCCGTCTTACAGGTAAATTTAACAAGATAGAAATGTGAAGTTGGAAGCATCCCAGTGCCCCTCTACTCATATTTAACCTGATAGAGATCTAAAGGAACAGCCATTCAGTTACTAGACACTCTTGTTCACTGTGTTTTCCAGAATCAGGTGAGAATATTGATAACCGGTTTCTAACCCTAACCTTAATCTCTGAAACAGGGCCATGACGTGGTCAGCCTGGCTTAGCAGGGGGAAATTGCTAGAATCATATTTCACATATTTCACTTTTTCATAAACACCATGGAAAGAAACCTTCAATCACAGGATTAACATTAGGTCACAGTAGCTGGTGGACAAGCAGGTAGACCAGAGGTGACATGAGGACTGGATGTAGGCTAGTTCCTGCATTCACTGTGTCCTGTCCTTCCAGCTGTATGAGATTCTGGCCAGGACTCCGTATGGTTCCTTGAAGAAGGGGGAGGTGGGAATCGACCGGCTGCTGAGTGAGCAGGTTTTCACTGCTGCCTACCCTCTGCATGAGGTCAGTTCCTCCAGAACATCTGGTCTGAGATCACTTTGACCCCACTGGGACACTCTACTTCCTGTTTCCCTGGAGAGGGATGATAAACACACTACCTCTAATTGTCTCTTCTCACTAAATGAGCACATGAAGGTTTTTGATAAGACCCCTCAGGTATCCAAACTGAGCATCAATCTTATTCTGTTCTTATATTGTGTGTTTGCAGGGTGGGTTTCAGCTGCAGACCCCCCCAGTGCCACCCGAGTGTTTGAGGCTGAGACAGATACTGTATGGTTACTGGGCCCAGTGGTCTTGCTGGAGACGTTACCAACCTCTGGACCACATCAGGGAGTACTTTGGAGAGAAGATAGCACTTTATTTTGCCTGGCTCGGTAACTATAGCAACAACACTACTAATGAACTATTACTATTTGTCAGATGTTTTAGCATTAACTCTCATAACTGTATTTGACTGTGGGTCTGCATAGTAACTGTGTGACTGTAGGTTTCTATGGCAACTATCTGACTGTAGGTTTCTATAGTAACTGCATCTGACAGTAGGTTTCTATAGTAACTGTGTCTGACTGTAGGTTTCTACAATGGTTGGCTGTTACCGGCGTCTATTATGGGGACTCTGATCTTCCTGTTTGGATTTTGGCTCATGTCCAGTGATGTTCCAGCGTAAGTATAAACTGTGTGTATTCAACATGCTAAAATGCTAAAAAGCTAATATGTCAGATCATGACCTTCCGGTGATTATCACCTTTGATGTAGGAAGGAGGTGTGTGACAGTGGAAACACCTTCATCATGTGTCCCATCTGTAACATCTGCTCCTACTGGAACTACTCCAGCATCTGTGTCAGCTACAAGGTACCTGTCTCCCCCTGTTCTTCTCTCTGAACATCTGTATGTCACTTTGACCACTTGCCTGTCTCTCTTCAGGCAGGTGTCCTGTTTGATAATGGAGGGACAGTGTTTCTCAGTGTCTTCATATCCCTGTGGGCCGTCACCTTCCTGGAGTACTGGAAGAGAACCTGTTCAGCTCTGTCTCACCGGTGGGACTGCTCTGACTTCCAGGAGATCGAGGTTCCTGTCTTAAACCTGTCTCCCACCATGAAATAATAAAGGTTTCTAAACTGTGAACCAATGTGTGTAGAATATGGATCACAGTACGTGAGGGTTTCTGTTTATATAGCCTATTATCTTCCATCAATATATGATTTATACCAGAGCTTCTTAGCCTGATGATCAAGACCCCCTGCACCCCCCCGAGGGGTCATGATTGATTCTTGTTTTGTGAATGAGTGAACTGTGACCCCTCTGCTAACCCTCACCATCCTCTACAGGAGCGACCTCGCCCAGAGTTCACAGCCATGGCACCGATGACCGTGAGGAACCCAGTGACCGGAGCAGAGGAACCTTACTTTCCTGAAGAGAAACGGTTCAACAGAACTTTGACTGGCTGCATGGTCATCATCATCATGGTGAGTCTCCTGTCCTCTGACCCTTAAATCTCTGGCTGCTCTAACAGTGGGACATTCCATTGCAGCCATGGGTGGGTGACAATATAAACAATGGCTGTGGTGAACTAATTTTAAAAGTAGCGTGTCCACCGACCATGACCTGACTGGACCATACACCTGGGCCTTGGGCACAGATAAGGGGGGACTTCCCAACAAGTCATATAAAGGGCCTCTTGTCTCATTGGGCCCCTGGATTCCCATTCAGAGCCGACTGAGACATGAAACAACATATTGACACACGTTATGTTTCAGAAGTAGCAGTAAATCGACCTTCCTGTTTTCTGTGTGCAGTTGACCGTGGTGTTGATGTTCCTCATTGCCATCATTCTGTATCGTACCATCCTCACCATCATCATCTACAACTCCCACGACAACTTCCTCAGCTTCTCTGTGAGTACAACTCAGGGTAGGAATTTCATGGCGGCAACGATGACCATGCCCCTCCCTCTGACCGTGATGCCACAAAGAAAATTGTATGCCCTAAGGCCACCATGGCCTTTGTGCCCATGCTACTGTCAGCATCTCGTGGTAGCTTTGAAAGTATCACTGCAGCAGTCCTTGCAGCTTGGGCTGGTTGTGCACATATACTGCACTGTTAACTGCTACCTAACTAGTTAACTCTCTGCTCTGGTCATCAGCATCACTGCTCTCTCTCTCTCTCTTTGTCTCTTGCCCGCCACACACGGCATAGGAGTTATTCTTGAAAGGAGCTGCTCTACTGCTGTAACAATCTTCTGTTTCAAACTTCTCAGACTTACTGCACATTTCACACAGAGATGATGAACCGGTGTAATTTGCTCGTTTATTTGCTGCTGCTGCTGCTGCTGCTGCTGCTGCTGCTGCCTCTTAACATTTAATGTGCAAGTTCAGTTTCTACACACATTGGTGTTTAATGCTGCAATGCTGATCTCTGAACAGTAGAAGCTGAATGATGGACAACTTCACAAGTTCAAGTCCCTGTCAACAGGACACAGTCACACCCACGAAAACTTTCTTGTATTTTCTTATCAGAAAGTCATGTTATTTATTTAGGCCTCAATCGCTCAGTGGCCTTTGTGCCCTAAAAATGTTTGTGTCATCAAAGGCCAAATGGCCTTGCCTTTAAAATGACGAAGTTGGTTTGTGTGTGTGTGTGTGTGTGTGTGTGTGTGTGTGTGTGCGTGTGTGTGTGTGTGTGTGTGTGTGTGTGTGTGTGTGTGTTCAGGCTCAGAGGATAGCCAGTATTTCAGGATCAGTGTTGAACCTGTTGGTGATCCTCATGTTGTCCCGGGTTTACACCGCACTGGCCCACATCCTCACCCGCTGGGGTGAGTCACATCCTCACCTTCACCCTCCTCATCCTCAGTTTTAGCCTTAGACTTTTAAGAAATTTCTGTCACATTTAAATCATTTGATTTAGAGTTTTAGTAAATTTAGACATTTAGGTCTTAATTGATGTATTGTATTGTATTGTATTGTATTGGTCTGTTTTCATAATATCATTTTTCTATTAGTCACTTCTTTGTTTATGAAACATGACCTTTAAACAGATAATAACAGGTAATGTTGATGTACATTTTGTACATAAAGAGGATTTTGATTTTGCTTCTTTTTAGAAAAATTGCTGTCAATGAATATTTTTCTTGTACTCTGTTGAAAAATGATTCTGTATTCTTCAGTATTACACCGAACAAACGTGTGTGGGATGTTTGATCTATTTTTGATCTAGTTTTTTATTCCTTTATTAAGTGATTACAAAACAAGTAAAGACAAGTGTAACAATAGTGAGATAGATTGGACCAAACATAGAACAGAGGATACAACAAATACGTAAGAGAGAAACAACAAAAAACATTAAGAATTAAAAGAGAATATGAAGAGAGAATAAAGGAATAATGACAGTAATTTCAGAGGCTACCTAGTCGGAAAAAAATTCAAATAATAATAATAAAATAAAAAGAATACATATCTATATATATATATATATATATATATATATATATATATAGTTAATTAATAGTATATTAAAAATTAAAGGAAATTCTGATTACATTATTGTATCCGATTTTAATTGCAGTTATGTAGTTAGTATTTGTCTTGAAGGATTCGGCAGATGAAATGAGTCAGTCTAAATGTACAGTGTGGATTTATTGTGTGTATTATTATTGTGGTACTGATGTATTTCTCTGTGTGTTTCTGTCAGAGATGCATCGCACTCAGAGTAAATACGAAGACATGTTCATCCTCAAAGTTTTCATCTTCCAGTTTGTCAACTTCTACTCGTCTCCAGTTTACATTGCTTTCTTCAAAGGCAGGTGAGAACCGATCCAGCCAATCAGAGCAGGCCTCACAGGTTCATGACCAGAGGCCTTTTTATTGACCTAATCCCAAATCCCCCTTTTCTCTTCTCTCTGACCTTCCCCCTTATTCTATTTTTTCATCCTGCTTTTTTTTTTTGTTTCTTCTTTATGTGATGATGTGGGTGATGTAACAGATTCTCAGTTTTCACTTTCAAAATTGATTGAAAGTTCAAACAAACTGATTAAACTACAACCAAAGGTCAGGACATTTTGTCAGTTACCAGAGGGTAAGTTCAAACAAACTAACTGACTCAAACTAGTCTGTTCTAACCGACCCTCTGATGGTCAGTTAGTCTGTTCTAACTGACCCTCTGATGGTCAGTTAGAACAGACTCTTATGGGATGTGTCAGGCTGGATTGTTGGAGTTTGTGTAACAGGAAGAAGCAGACACTGATGCCGACAAAAAAACATCACACAGTGTTAACAGCATGGTGCATGACGATCATGTTTGTTTGTTTGTTTGTTTGTTTGTTTGTTTGTTTGTTTGTGTCTGTTCAGGTTTGTTGGTTACCCTGGAAACTTCAACACTCTGTTTGGAGTTCGCAACGAAGACGTGAGTCTGTCACCCCGTCTGGTGGCCTGATGATGATGATAAAAGAATACAGAGCATTGACTCCCCCAGAAATAAAATGAAGTAAAGAAGATAAAGAACGTTTTACACCACTGCTGAAAGACTCCCCATATAAAGGATTTAACTAATTTATCCATGAACTTGTTAACACTTTATAAATCATATATAATATGTTATAACACATTAGATAAAAAGGCCATCAGTGACCTGTTGCTTGCCAAATAGTGAGCCCACATTTCTCTGTACTGTTCAGCCTCATGTCTCATTTGTCACTGAGCTTTCTTTGTTTTCTCCATCATCAGCATTTGTACCTGCTGCTTAATCACATGCTTGTTCAGTTACTAGAAATTAACCATCGTCAGCATCTTAATGGTCAAAATGTTTCATTTGGCAGATCAAATTATGACAGATCACATGATCATATCAAATGAGCAGATTCATCCTCTGAGGCCTTGGCAGTGTTGTTTAACTTGACATGCTCTCAACAGTCGTCCTTATTCTAATCACAGCTGTTGATCACATTGTTCTGCTCAGTGGAAATTAAAATGGAGATGCTTTTTGCTGGTCGGTCTCTTCTTTAGGACTTGGGACATTCCAGCTAGAACACAGGTGAACCTGGTACCTGGTGAACTGCTCCTCCATTCTTTGTCCCACTGTTCACATCTCTGTGATTCTCCCTCCATCATCTTCATGTTTCATTATCTCATTTTACAACCATTTATTTATCAGTTGCTAACATTTAGAATTGGTAAAAGGAGCCTTATAGTAAATTGTAAAACACATCATCATTCATTAATGAGTAACTATTATTTATAATTGATAACTGATTAATAAATGGTGATGGGTATTACACTTTACAATACTCCTTTTACCTGTTATAAATGGTAGTAATTCATTAGTAAGTTAAATGAATAGTAAGCATTAACTTGATCTTGCCAAATAGTGAGCCTGCATCAATGTATGAAAACTGTTTTATTCCTTGTTTAAAATTCTTTAATTAAGCCATTCATAAATCCTTTATAAGGGTAGTCTTATTGTAGAGTGGTAGGCAGAAAAAACTACAAAAATGTGGCTAAAACAAATGTGGAATGTCTCTTGTCTTCCCAAATAATATATCAACAATAATACGAAGGACATAGATATTTATCTATTTTATATATTAATGTCTATCCATCTAGATACAGTGGACATAGATAAATGAATATATAGACTTGGTAGATATCTCTGTATTATTAATGCAATAACTCACTTCAAAAGAATTACCATAGTTAATACTAATGATAATATTGATCTGGCTGGTGCAGTGATCTCCTGCCTTATTAATGTTTAAGGCGGGGACATGGGTCATAGGTAATTTTCTTATTTATATTTGTTTGAACAACAACAGAAGTTTATCCTGCTCTTGTGTGTCAGTGTGGAGCAGGTGGGTGTCTTATTGAACTGGCTCAGGAGCTGCTGGTCATCATGGTGGGAAAACAGCTGATCAATAACATCCAGGAGTTCATCTTCCCGTAAATACAGACACACACACACACACACACACACACACACACACACACACAGTCATGTGACATCTCTGAATGAAACTGAAAGCTCATTATTTGGCAGGAAGGTAAGGACATGGTGGCAGAAGAGGAGGATGAGTCCACGGCTGAGAGAGGTCAAGAAGGAGGAAGGAGAGGAGGTTCAGTGGGAGGAGCAGCAGCAGCAGGAGGAAGAGGAAGTCTCTCCCTGGGTGGCAGACTACCAGCTGCTGGTCTGTGAGGGACTCTTCAGTGAGTACCTCGAGATGGGTGAGTCCAGTCCTGCTGATACTCCTGCATTTGGTTCCTGTAAATCTGGTCCACGACTCTTCACTGACTCCTCCTCTTTCTCCTCAGTGATTCAGTTTGGTTTCATCACCATCTTCGTGGCGGCATGTCCTCTCGCTCCTCTCTTCGCTCTGATTAATAACTGGGTGGAGGTGCGACTGGACGCTCAGAAGTTTGTGACTGAGTATCGCCGTCCAGTGGTGGAGCGAGCTCAAGACATCGGCATCTGGCTCCCCATTCTGCAGTTCATCACACACACAGCCGTCCTAAGCAACGTAAGACTGTGATCCTGCATGCCTGTCTCTGTGAGGACAGTTTGTCTACTCCTCAAAGAGTTGTTTAACAGAGTCTCAACTTTCTAGGCTTTCCTCATCGCCTTCACCTCATCCTTCCTGCCCCGTCTCTACTATCGCTACACCAGAGACAGCTCGCTGAGCGGCTTCATCAACTTCACTCTGGCAACATCACCACACAACTACAGCCAGCATCACACCTCCTGCAGGTAGGCAAAACCACTGTTCCTATGGCAACACCAACACACATCCTGCAGGTAGACTAAAATCACTGTTCCTATAGCAACACCAACACACCTCCGGCAGGTAGGCAACATCACTGTAACTACAGCAACACCAACACACCTCCTGCAGGTAGGCAACATCACTGTAACCACAGCAACACCATCACTCCTGCGGGTAGGCAACAGCACTCTTACTATAGCATTACACCCCCTGCGGGTAGGCAACAGCACTCTTACTATAGCATTACACCCCCTGCGGGTAGGCAACAGCACTGTAACTATAGCAACACACATCCTACAGGTAGGCAAAATCACTGTTACTATAGCAACACCGACACACCTCCAGCAGGTAGGCAACATCATAGTAATTATAGAAACACCAACACACATCCTACAGGTAGACAAAATCACTGTTACTATACCAATGCATATTCTCTAGGAAGGCAACATCACTGTAACTGCAGCAACACACATCCTACAGTCAGGCAACACCACTGTAACTATAGCAACACCAACACACCTCCTGCAGGTAGGCAACATCACTGTAACTGCAGCAACACACATCCTACAGTTAGGCAACACCACTGTAACTATAGCAACACCAACACACGTCCTACAGGTAGGCAACATCACTTTAACTATAACTACACCAACACACATCTTTAGGGTAGGCAACTTTACTGTAACTATAACAACACCAACACACATCCTGCAGGTAAGCAACATCACTGTAACTGCAGCAACACACATCCTACAGTTAGGCAACATCACTGTAACTATAGCAACACCAACACATATCCTTCAGGTAGGCAACATCACTGTAACTACACCATCACACATCCTGCAGGTACATATGGCAATGATATTGACAGTGTTTCTAATGTGTCCGATTTTGCTGATGAAGCAGTATGAAGTCTACAGGCTATCCAATGATAGAACTCTCTCTCTGTCAGTCATATCACTCTCTCTTTAATTTGAATATTTACAATCATAAACACTATAGGTGATAAAGTGGTTATTGGTGTGGTTGTACCAATCACAGCACAGAGATTGTCCTAACACAGCGGGGGAAGTGCACTGTCAGCATCATGATGTCAACTGTTGGTTGTTGCTGTTCTTCTTCTCTGCAGGTATCGAGGTTTCAGGGATGAAAATGGTGAAAACACACCTGAGTACTATCACCTGCTCGCCGTACGTCTTAGTTTTGTCATCATCTTTGAGGTCAGTTTCTCTTTTACATCAGGTTCATTAGATTAAGTTTGTTTACATAAAGGTTCAACTGGTTCTCCTGGTTCACCTGTTTCTCCTGGTTCACTGCTGTTGCAAATAGCATTGTAGCTGCTTTGGACTTTTGCTGATTGAGAGGCAGCCTTAGTGTTGATCATTTAATACGTGAAGGAAACTGCAGGTCTGGGTCCTGGTGAGTTTCTGCCTTGACATGATGAAGGTTTTTCCTGTCTTTCTTCCTCAGCATGTAGTCTTCTTCATCGGCCGTCTGATTGACATGATGGTCCCTGACATCCCTGAGGAGGTGGAGATGAAGATGAGGAGGGAGCACTATATGGCTAAAGAGGCACTGGCTGAGAACCAGGTACGGTGGAACAGATCAAGGTTAACAGACTTTCATATGTAATGATTGTGCACAAGTCCAGTTCATCACAGTGTATCTTAGCACACATAAGCTGTATCCCAATTCAGGGACTGAATCCTTCAGAGGAGGCGGTCTATGAAGTTGTGGTCCTTTGTGGCTGTCACAGACCACAAAGACAAAACCAAAATGAAATGGTCTGGCCTATGGAGGATTTTCTCTTTGCATCACCAGCCCTTACCGTTGCTTCACAAAACATGGCTCCTGTCGCCAGTTGCCAGACAGTTGTACCGTTAGCTGTTGAACTGAGCTGAAACCCAATATTACATTTAACAGTCATATCCTCAGGCTTTCTGTCAGTGTTGTTTGCTGACATATTATTTTCGTCGCCGGTGCACAATGAATTTCAGGATAGGTTGGACCATGAAGAACACAGCTGTTGGAGCCTTCGTTGTCTAGGAAAAGAGGGACTCATTTGAAGGAGCGTATGAAATGGGACAATCTAGTTGCGCCACTGTGACGCAATCGATCTTCAAATGCAGCCTCTGAAGGATGAGACCTCTGAATTGTGACACAGTTATGCTTTCAGTTAGAGTTTGGCTTCGAGTCCTGTGTTCTGTGCTTCCAGGCTTTGGGGAAAACCGTGTTTCCCTCTGGTAAGGACACAGTTTCCAGTGACCTGCGACAGCGTGGATCTAAACCTTCACCGCCACCGCAGAGGGACTCCCCCCCACCAAACCTGGAGGAGATCCCAGAGGAAACGGACACGAAAGGCAGCTGCTGAGATGAAGCACAAGTGGACTCTGTCCTGGATGTCGTCCCACTACCTCAACATCCACATCTAAATGACTGATCAACCTCCCTGACAGATCCACAAAACCCCTGTGAGACCTCTGCACGCTCTACAAGAACTGTGTGTAATCTTTAAAGATCTCTACAAGACCTACTGTAGAAGTCCTAAAGAGTTCCTTGCTACAAGACCAACAGGTGAACAGGACTGCAGCCTTTTGTACCTTTGAAAGGTGTCTCTGTTATTCTGTGGTAGTATGAAAATATTGGTGGACAAAATATTAGAAACACTTTCGGATGTTTGCAATGCTTTGGCGTTGATTCTTGTTAGGTCCATTAATTTAACAAACTCCTGTGTCCTATTGCTGAGAAAACAGACCAGGATTTTGTCATCTGGACTGTGTTAAAAGGCATCCACATGAAGAGATTCCACAAAGATCCCTCACTAGTTTTATATATTTTTGATACATTTACGATTGTAAATATCATAACAGCAGTTTAAATACATATCTTGTTGATAAATTAATGAATGTGTCTGGAAAAGGTTGAATATATGACGAATACATTTCTTATAGGAGTCAGGTGTTTGTGTTTGTTAATGTATCCTCATCAGATCAGCTGTTCATTTTGGAGAAGCAGAGAATCCTTCACACACTCCACACACACATCACATGGGGATTTATCTGTGATTCTGCTCCACTTCAGATCTATACAGACATGATGCTTGAAATTGAAGCCAAACAGTTCAATCTTGGTTTCGTCAGACCAGAGAATTATGTAGGTTTCACTGAGCAGAGTCTTCTATTTGGACACACAGATTGGTGGAGTTCTGCAGTGATGGTTGTCCTTCTGGAAGTTTCTCTGGAGCTCTGAGAGACCATCAGTTTCTTGGTCTCCTCTTTCTGGTGTCTGTTAGTCCAGGTCCAGCTCTAGAAGAGTCCTGGTTGTTCCAGACTTCTTCATGTCAGAATGATGGAGACCACTGTTCTTCTCAGGAACCTTCAATGCAGCAGAAATATTTTTGACCCTCGACACAATCCTGTCTCTGAGCTCTGCAGTAGTTCCTTCCTCCTTGTGTTATTTGCCATCCGATCTTATATAGACAGGTGTGTTTTTTCCAAATCATGTCCAAATCATCAGCTGACTTTACCACAGGTAGACTCCAATCGAGGTGTAGAAACATCTCAGAGATGATCCAGAGAAATAGAGGAGCCTGAGCTAAATTTACAGTGTCACAGCAAGTGTCTGAATACTTATGTCAAAGTGAGTTTGCATTGGTTTCTAAAATTCTGGTTTTGATTTGTTATTACGGGGTATGGAGTGAAGATTTAAAATGAACTTAAACAATTTGTTCATAAGGGTGAAACAACAAAATGTGAAAAAGGGGTTTCTGATGCACTGTAGATGCTGAACTTTCTGCATTCACACTTGTCTTTTCTGTTTTCATAAAGGAATTCACACATTGCAACAGAACTAATGAATCTTATATCAATAAATAGATTTCAAAACGTTTTATTTCTGTAACAATGCGTGTATTTAATTAATACGGGCTAACAAGTTAATTGTTAGCGTTTTAAATTTGTTTAAAGGTGCAATGTGTAAGATCTGGCCAGAATTATAGTTTAAAATGTTCAAAAAAATTAACTAGCACTATCAATAGTAGGCTATTTGAAGGAGCCACAGTGATGATGTCATGACCAAGACTTCCATCTATTGTATTTCAGAGATATCTACTGAAACGAGCATGCTAACCAACTAGCCCCGACCCTGGCCGTGTTGTAATACTGTAGACACACTAGATGCTGTATGAGTCAGTGTAGTGTCTAGTCTGCTCACAGTCCCACGGAGAAGAAGAGCTTCCTCCTGAGCTTGAAGTTACACTACAGCTCCAAAAAAAGAAAAAAAAAAGCTGCAGACGAGCATCATAGAAACGCAGATATGGCTGGAGCGCCGAGAAAGCGATCTTTATCTCCATCCCGAAGAACCGTCAAGAAACCACGTTCAACAGCAAAGAAGCACAACACGGGTAAATCCTGATGTGGCTTCCAACAGCTCCAGGCGAGTAAAGAGACTTTTCCTTTAGACTGGTGAGTCACACCTAATGATGGTCTGTAGCCAAAAGTATATTTAGTGCAAATGACAAACCGCACTGACAAACACTTCAAGTTTTTTTTTTTTTTTTTTTTACAAATAAGACAAAGAGACTGTTTGATCCAGAACCAGCAGGTTGAGGATCCACTGCCTAGTACTGTATTTATTTAAGCATATTCATATCTATCATCACTATCTATCATACACACACAACAGACCAAACATGTTTGAATATAAAGGATTTGTATGATCTAAACTAATTGTCCTATCACATCTTTGTCTGTATCAGGATCAGAATTTCTGTCCAGTCCTCCCCAGTGATGGACCAGCACCTGCCTTTTCTTCTGCGTCTGGCTTCATCAGCCATCAACAACCACATTACAGTAACACCTTGGAGTATTATCCCTGCACAGAACTGTCTTTACTGTCTATACTGTGATCTTTTCCACATCCTGCTCATCAGGAGTTTTATCTACATACTTATGTACGTAGTTTTTTTCATGGTTTTATTTTTTTTAATATGTGTGTCTATGTACATTTATCTTTTTGACTGTTGCAGTACTTTACCTTTTTATTGTTATTTCCTGTTAATATGTTTATTGTATACTGCACCAAACACCAAGCCAAATATCTTGTAAGTAAAAAAATACCTGGCAATAAACCTTATTTTCTGATTCTGCCTTTGTGATGATGTCATCATCCCTTCCTCATGCTGCTGTAGCCTGTAGACACCCATGTGTCATGCAGTTTCCCTTTGCTTTCATATTTTTATAGGTAAATAAAAGCATACTGTTTTTACTACAAGTATTCATAATTTGTATAATCATAATAAATTGTAGGAACATGGGGAAAACAACAATTTGATTAACTGGACAGGGGAGAAGAGGTAAAATGCTGACCCCTATGGAGGTGGAGCAAGTAGCACGATCTTACACATTATACCTTTAAATCAACCGTCCTCCCTGGTAGATTCTTTAGTATTCTACATTGTTGTTTATTCATAATGAATATTCATATTTAGTCACGTTGTATTTTATCTTTACTTTTGTATTTCTAAAACCTTTAAAATGAAGTTAACAAAGCAACTTCGACAGAGTTTCAGTGTTCCCGGTCAGGCGCCCTACGGGCACCTAAGCCCGCTCCGTGTGTGACGTGTAGGACCTCCTCCTCCGACACACAGCAGCAGTAATGGCGGACTACGACAGCTATGATGAGCGGGACCGGGCCTACGGTAGCTTCGGCGGCGGTAGAGGGTGAGTCTCTGCTCTGTATGGCAGCTCTGCTGTGTGCCTCAAACACAAACACCGACAGGACCGTCGCCGTGTTTCCCATTGATTTCCTCCCCGAGCCTCAGTGCATGGCGGCCAGGCCCCGGAGCTCGACCCGCCGGGCGCCTGCTGAGTGGGCCGGGCAGGAGTGAGGGAAGGCCGCGTAGAGCGGCAGGGGAACACCGTGGTCCCGGAGCTAATAGGCTAACCTTTAGTAGCGGGCTAGCTGCGTACAGACAGTGAAACAAACGGACTCATGTGGCGAGAATCGCCCCGGAGCTGGGCAGTAAAATTACGGTGATTTGTTAAGTGTTTGGAATAGTGAACCGGTCCCAGTGAGAGGCGAGACAGGGCGGAACAGGAGGCCACAGCATGTGGAGGTGGTGGCCGAGCTGCAGCTGCAGACTGCCCGCATGGCTGCATCATGTGTCCGCAACTGCAGCTTCATCCACGTAGTAACCAAACATGAGGCTGGGTATCAATCAGGACTATTGGTTATTGATATGTTGTGGTCCATACAGTAAGCAGCAGGTTATCTGCTTTTTTTCTGAGCTGTTATTTGATGTGTGTGTTAAATGATGTTGATGAATGAAACCAGCAGTGAAAAGCAGATTTCTTGGTTTGTTCTGGATGTTTGCAGCTGCTATATGAGGCAGTAAAAGCTATACATTGTTTTTGTGTTCCTTCAGGCTCCATCCACTCTGTCCTCCAGAGCTGTTTACTTTGCTGTTATTTACGATTATTAACCTCATCAGTTTATCTTTATTGATTCATCAGTGAATGGTTTGATTTATGAAACATCACAAAACACCGTTTATCTCAGTCTCTCAGAGTCCAGGGGGACACATATTCTTGTTTTGTCCAACCAACAGTCCAAAGCCAGAGAGGTTCATTTACTGTGATAGAAAACAGAAAAGCTGAGACACTGGAGAAACTGACACCAGAGAACGAGTCAGATATTGATTAGATGTAGTGATAGTTTAGTTCTGAAAATTGTTACAGAATACATTTATATCATGTGGTCAAAAACGTTGCAGCTGCTTCAGACACCATAAAACCTTTAGACTGAATTAGTTTATTTCCCCAGCAGCAGAAACATGTTTTGATAGAGAACTTTAAGCTGATGAACTAAAAATGATTAATTTTTTAATGAAGTCATCTGCAGAGAGTTTCTTTGACTTGTTGTCTAGTGTTGATCTGTACACGAGTCACTGATGAGATTATGAACACAGCTGCAGCTCAGATTTGTTACTCATATTTTATTTTGTTGTCAGCTAGTAACATACTTCCATTGTACCTGTGACAGTGACTCAGGTAGGACAATCAAAAGATGAAGAATTGGTTTAACACATGCAACATGTGACAAAAATGCCAAGTAGGACTGCACAATTAATTGATATGTTGTCAAAATCGCAATGTGGCCAAGTGTAACATGCAAATCAGATGGTTTGGTACAAGACCCAACAAAAATCACATCATCATGCAACTTTTATTTTTACAGTGAAAATTAAATGAAAAACTTTTCCAACTGAAATCAAGACTCATATCGTGATATCTTCCAAAATAATCACTGTATGATTTTTTCAGCCCTAATGCCAAGTCAGCATCAGCTTTGTTTTAAGGGCTCACAGTGTGTCTCCATTTCAAGCTAAGGTCTTTAAATGTCTTGTTTTGTCTGACCAACAGTTGAAACCCCAGAGGTTCAGTTCACTGTGACAGAAAATTGAAAATCTGAGACATTTGAGATTCTGCCTTTAGAAAATGATGAGGTTTTGTTTTATAAATTACTTATGTATTGATCGATGTATCATTCACATCTAAAACAACTCAACTACTGTGATACTTAATGATTCATGTAATGTTCATATTAAAGTTGAATAATCCGAAAACATCAGGTTTTAGTCAGACGGCCTGTTTGTTAATATCACTGAACCCAGCTGACAGCAGGGTGGGTGTTTGATGATAGAAACCACCAGAGCTGAAATAAGTAGTTAATTAATTGACCTATCAATCAGCAGGAACATTATCAAGAAATATTTTTGATAATCAGTAGTTACTAGTTTCATTAATTTATCAAGAAACAGTGATAAACTGCTGCAGTTTGTCTGGTGACAGATTCTGTTTTCTACCACAGTGAACTGTGGTTGGACTAAACGAGACGTAACCTCAGACTCTGAGAAACTGAATGATTTTACAGACCAATCAGTTAATATGTGATGGAGCTTCATGAGAACCAGACACTTGTTTGATCCTCAGAGGGTCCAACAGGGGGCAGTAACACAGCTTCCATGTTAGAGCTGAGGTTTACAGCACAGAAAAGATGGACATGCACTGAGAAGACAACATGATGTCTTCATCATGACTGAGAGTCAGGATCTAAGGTTAACCTGGTAGACAGGTAAGAGTCTGACTGAGGTTTTCAGGCTGTTAACGCCCTGTCCTGCTGGAGAAATGATCAAAGTACAGTCACAAGTAAAAGTACTGCGTTCAACAGTGTACTGCAGTAACAACAGAAGTATCAGCATCAAAATAAACTTCAAGTACCAGAAGTAAAAAATACTTGTTATTCAAAAAAATTATATTATGTTATTATAATGATTGGTGTGTTAATGTGTTTGTCACTTTAACGTTGCAGCTGGTAAAAGTGAGGCTCATTGTTTTCGTCAGTGAATAATTCTAACCAATGCTAACATGTCAGGATTAAGTAGTTAACAGTGTCAGTCACACGGTGACATCCTCAAAGATCTGAATAACTGTCCTCAGCTCAGACACATGTAGTTCACCATCAAAGATGAAGCTCATCCTGTACACATTGCTACAATAAATGTTCTGCATTTTCTCTGCAAGGAAATGACTCAGAATGATTCACTCGTTATTAGGGTTAGGGTTAGTTGTCTAATTATTTTCTGTCAATCGACTAATCAATTGATTTTTTACAGCATTTCATTTTAATGCTAGAGCTCCACAATTCTAAATATAATCAGAATCGCAGAATGACCAAGTGCAATATCCAAATCACAGGAGCTTTTTTTGATAAAGGTAAAATTTGTTACATTGCTGTGCATTGTTAGCACCATAAGTGTTGTGGTGCTACAGAGATGCCCCAGCCTACATATCATATTCTCCAGACGTGAAGCAACATGTTTGTTTGCTACAGACCAAAAATCACATCATTTAAATATTTTTTTCAGTGAAAATGAAATGAAATGAAACTGAAATCATGGCCCATATCGCAATATCTGCCAATATAATTGCAATATCATTTTTTTTTGTTTGCATATCATGCAGCTCCATTTAATACTATCTATAACAATACATTGCTTATTTGTTGATCATATTAATAATTTTCATATGGAATTTAATCGGTAACTAGAGCTTTAAAATAAGTGACAGCAGTAAAAACTACAGTATTTTTAGCAGCATGAAATAGACATACTCAAGTAAAGTACAAGTGCCTCCAAGCTGTACTTAAAGGTCCCATATTTTACACTGTGTTGTATTTGAAATGTTGATCCATAAAAAGTTATAAGAACCAAAAACCATCTCAGTGTAGTTTTACATCTCCTCTCTCAGGCTTCTCTCTAGAGCTCTAATAACAATAGGTCGGTGAGCCAATCAGAAGAGAGGAGGCTCTGAGCCTCTCTTCTGATTGGCTGACTGTTTTCTGAGTGATGGAATAAAAATATAGCAGTTTTCAGGAAAACAATGAGAGAAACCAAATCCTGAAAGGTTGGATGCTGGGTCCAGGTGGGCAGGGCTTGGGGCATGGCTGAGAGCAGTGACTGGTTTGTTGTGACATCACAAAGTTCCAGAAGTCCTGACAGCTGGTTTTAAGGCTCAGTTTCTGAATACAGGATGTGTGCATTTCTCTGTGGACTGAGGCTTTGATACTTTCACAGTATTAATATAGAATATAATCAAACTACACATGGACAGAGACCTTTATACTATATGGAACCTTTAATACAGTACTGGAGTAAATGAGTCCAGAGTTATATGACCTTTTTAAATACCTAGTTCAGAGCTCTGACTCTGAATATCATGTCCGTGTATAATTCTGATCCAGTCTGATGAGTTTCTGAATTTTAAGGAACAGTTCAGCATTTTATAAAATACTTTACAAGAACCAACATCTATTGTTTCAACTAATTCACTGTATCCTGCAATAACAGGTTGATTATTTAGTTATAAATTTGTGGAAGCAATTAGTGACAGTCGTGATAATGATTTGAATCTTTATTGAACCAGAATCAGAAATGGAACTTTTAATTGCTATTGAATACTTAAGGTTAAATGCAGTTGTGTAGGTGATCAAAAATCAAAAAGTTCTTATATGTGAGATTTTGCTGCTTTTCTTCTTTTTACATGATAATAAATGAAATAATTTGGTGTTTTTGACGTCATCTTGTCATGGGCAGTCTTCACTGTCAGCAGATTAATCAGTGATAAGAATAGACCTAATCTTCAGCCTGGGTTCGGATGATCCCGTCCACGGGTGTCTTGTTACCTGGTTTGTGTTTCAGGTTGTTGATCCTCAGGGACAGTTTGTCTCTGCCGCAACAACATCATCATGTTTTTAGGTCGGCCGACCTGCTCACACCTGTCAGTGAAGGACACGCTCTCATGTACTGAGACTCAATGGACTGTCGGTGGTCAGTCCCCAGTCGTATTAAATATCATTAGTTAAATCTACCTCTTTATTTCTCTTCTCGTCTCTCACCTCGGCCGTGTGTCGCCACATCTCCACTTCCTGTATCCCTTGTTTCAAACTAAAAGCCCTCTGCAGAGTCTTTTAAGTACGACTACATGACATTGCGGCTGTGGCAAGTTATTGCAAAATGTGTATAGTAGTAAGACGTTGTGACTCTGATGTGGTCTCAAGCCTCCATCATTTCTACTGCATTATTTAACGAGGACAGACCACCTGTTTTAGGAGTGGACTGGGCTCATTATCAGCCCTATTAAGTCTTCTGCAATGAAACTGTAGAGCAGGTTAGTTCATACAAAATAGTTTTAATTTGTAAATAGTTATTTAGAAATACTTTTCTATTGTATAACATACTGTGAGTGGACATGGACACGGATGATATTATTTCTTACCTGAAGATTTTTAATCACTACAGGGAGACACAACTGCCATAACCATCACTGAAGTGTGATGTGGAAACTAACTAAATCATATTGGTAAAAGTTGATCATGTGAGATACAACATGAGCTTCTTTAACCAGTATTAGTTCACATTCAGTCAAACTGTCTGCAAATAGAAGTCACTCATGTGCATCAAATGATCCTGTCTGTGTCCCCGTCCCTTCCCGTCAGGCCCCGTGGTGGTGGTGGCCCCGGAGGCCCCAGGAAGCAGAAGGAGCTGCCGTCAGAGCCTCCATTCACGGCATACGTAGGAAACCTGCCATTCAACACGGTGCAGGGAGACATCGACATCATCTTCAAAGAGCTCAACATCCGCAGCGTCCGATTGGTCAGAGACAAAGAGACAGACAAGTTCAAAGGTCAGAGGATTTCATTTTCTGTCATTGCGTGTAGGCTGCAGCTCGGAGGGTGGTGGTGTTTCCCCAGGCAGGGGCAGCAGAGAGGTTCATACCCTCAGGTCCATCAGACTGAGTCAGTCTCACCGTCTTTGTGTCTTTCAGGTTTTTGTTATGTTGAGTTTGAAGACTTGGAATCTCTAAAAGAAGCTTTGACGTATGACGGTGCTGTGAGTATCTGAGTCATGTTTTTGTCCTTCCGCCTGATACACATGGAGACAGACCGGGTTCGCATTCACACTGACAGAACACAGTTAGACAGGTGACCAGTCCGCAGGTACAGGTGTTTCACTCAGGGACAACACACACAATATGAAGCCTGATTTTCTGACCACATAAAAATGTTTTATTTGGCCATATATGGTAATTACATATGATTACATAAGTATCAGAGCTGTGATTAATAGTCGATTAATGAATTATTTGATTGACAGCAATGTAGTCAGCAGCTTATGAATTTTCAAAACGTGTTTCTCAGCCCCACCTCTTGCCAGGTCTAATATATATCTACATGTATATCATGTATGTTATTGAATAAAAGTAAATACGGTAAAAACTATAGTTTTCATACAATTTTACAGATGTACAAATGTTTTAATAACACAAAACATGTCTGATTACTTTATTGTTGATTTAAATCCTGAAGCTTTTCGTCTTTCTGAAATATCTGAAATACCTTGATTAAATAACACAAAGCCGTAAAGACATTTTATAAATCAAATATGTCAAATACATACGTACGTACGTACATACATACACACACGCACACATACATACATGTCTTTCTTGGATATGGGAACATTTTTCATGTATATTCAAACAGCATGTTAGAAACACGTGTAATCACATTGTCATACCTGTACAGTGGAGTATGTTGTGTACCTTGTTTTCTAAATAAGTGTAACCCTGTCATTAAAGTCACAAAATGAACCTTTCTATTTGCACAAACTCCTTTGAAACCATGAAACACGGGGAATGAGCTGGTGTGAAGGTGTAGAACTGTTATGAGTCTGATGTGACCTCTGACCCCTGCAGTTGTTAGGTGAAAGGTCACTGAGGGTCGACATCGCAGAGGGACGAAGGCAAGAACGAGGAGGAGGCGGCTTTGGCTTCAGGAAAGACGACGCTAGAGGTAGGAGCACCACACACTAACAGGAAGTAGGTCACTAACCTGGAATTTAACAGGTGTCTGTGTGTGTTAGTGGGTGTAACAGGTGTGTATCTGTGTGTGCTAGTGGGTGTAACAGGTATGTGTTAGTGTGTGTGTCGGTGTGTGTGTCTGAAGGTGAACCTGCTCAGTATGTTTTCAATATGAGATCTAAAAGAGACCAGTATTCAGACCAGAGTCTGATCTGGATTCAGTAAGACCAGTTCTGACTGGCCTCTTGACTTGGAGGAGGAGAAGGACTCTTCTTCCTTCATGCTTCATCCTTTCATCGCTTCATCCTCACCTCCACAGCCCTCCCCCTTCTTTTACTTTTCCTCTACACATACACACGCATGTACACACACACACACACAGGTAACAGGTAGGACGAGGTCACCTGGTGCAGGTGAGCAGTAAGTCTCATGAACAGTGTCACTGCTTCTTCTCTCTAACATCTCCTCTCTGATTGGCTGATGGACAACTAACAAGCTCCGCCTCTTCAGTGCTGTTCTTCCAGCTCCTTGCAGAAGGGTGCGCAGCCACCTCCTCCTCTGTTTCCTCCTCTCCTTGTCTTCCTCTTCTCCTTGTTTCTTCCTCTCTTCTCCTCTCATCCTTCTGTTTCCTGTCATTCCTCTTCTCCCCCTCCTTGTTTTCCCTCTTCTCCTGCCCCCACTCCTCTTCTCTCCCTCTCTCTCTCTCCTCCTCACCCACCTCCACTTCTCTCTTTCTCCTCTCCTCCCCCTTTCTCTCTCTTCTCCCCCTTCTCCCCAACCTCTTCCTCTCCTCCCACTTTCTCTCTGCTCCTCTACTCCCCTCCCCCCCTCCTCTGTGTTTTCCCTCCTCCCTTTTCCTCCTCTCTCTCCTGCCCCATCTCTCCTCTGAGTTTTCCCCTTCACCCCCCCCCCCCCTCTCCTCCCCCATCTCTCCTGTTGGTGGTTTCCCTCCAACCCCCCCACCTCTCTCCTTCCCCCTCTCTCAGTGTTCTCCCTCTTCTCCTCCTCTCTCTCTCCTCTCGGTGTTAAACTCCCCCTGTCCCCTGCAGGACGAGGAGGTTCTCGAGGAGCTCCCAGAGGAGGAGGAGCAGGAGGAGGAGGACGTGACTCCCGTGAGGACTTCTACGACCAGCCAGGAGGAGGTGCGCTAAGAGAGTTCAGCAGCTCAGGTTGTTCAGCAGCTCAGGTTGGACAGCAGCGGTTCCCAGCTGGCCAATCGGAGCACTTCTGGGCCGCGGCCAGTGAGAAAGCAGGATAACGTCTTTGAAATAAAACTAATTTAAACAGAGAATATATAGAATAAATAATTAATACTGGTGCTCGTAGACACCTGAATCTACTGGAACAAACTGGACTGAGACAAACTACACAGCCTGACCAGACTTAGCTGAGTTACATGAATGGTGACACTTATCTAAACCACATTCTCTTGTAGGTTAAACAATTTTACTCACAAGTGAAACCTTTAACCACAAGGCTCCACCTCCTAAGGCTGCTATGCCATGCCCCGTTTTTTTTCCCATCATGCCCTTTCACCTGAACCATCCATGCTTATTTATCACCTCGCAGGATCCAGATGCTGCAGCGCACCTGGGGGGAGGGTTGTCTGCTCACTTACCTGTCGGTCTGTGCAACTGTCTCTGCAGGTTTTAGAGATGATGACTACATGGGGGGGCGGAGTCGAGGCGGCGGCAGTCGCCCTGGCGACAGAAGGGGTGCAGCAGGAGGAGGAGGAGGAGGAGGAGGAGGAGCAGGAATGGGTCGCTTCAGAGATGGACCCCCCCGGGGAGGAACAACAGACTTCAGGGAACCGTCTGAAGGTGACACCACTTCCTGTTTAAGACTCACAACTGTGGACTTTTAGTATTTGTACATTTATTTAGTTGTTTAATCATGTAAACGTTAAGTTGGGTGATTAGTCTTGTAGTTATTCAGTGTGGTGTTTTTCATTTTATTAGTTGCAATTCTTAATTTTTGTTGTTCAGTCTTATTTGTAATTATTGATTTTTAACTTTGTCACTTAAATGAGTTTTTCACTTGTAACATTTTTAAGAATTAGTTGCTTAGATTGTTCTTGAAATTTGTGAAAGTCTTAGATTTGTTACTTTGTGTAATTTGTAATTTATTTAATTCACTGTGTACATTTTAAAATATTGTTTTTATCATTTATCTTAAATTTTTATTTTTATCAATTGATTTAACAGTCTGCTTTTTTAATTTATTTAGTTGTGGAGAATTTTTACTTAGTTAGCCTTAATGGGCTTAGGTAGTTAATCATTTAGTTCTTAATTTCCTTAGTGTTGTTATCCTTACATTTACATTTTCCTTACAATTTACATTTCTCTGTATTCAGGTCTTTGTTAAATGACTGATTCGGTTTTGCAGTTTTTACTTCAGTGATTTAACTGTTGAGGAAGTTATTTAGTTTCTCATTATCGAGTGTTACTGGTTACTTTGACAGGTGAGACCATGAAAAGTACAAGAAGTGAAAGTGAAGCTGTGTGAACAGGTGATCAGGGTTTTTGATCTTTTCTTTGTTTGTTTGTTGTCTCACAGAGGAGCGTGCACAGCGGCCTCGGCTGCAGCTGAAGCCCCGAACCGTCTCTGAGCCGCTCAACCAGGTCGCCAACCCAAACTCTGCTATCTTCGGCGGAGCCAAGCCGCGAGAGGAGGTGATCTCCAGAGAAAAACCATAGGACTGAGGGCTGCGAGGGCCTGAGGGAGGAGGGGGAGGGGGAGGGAGGGGGAGGGGGAGGGAGAGGGAGGGGACACACAAGTAAACAGATAGAGAACTTTAACAAGGAAAAACAAAACAGAAAGAAAGAAACGGGATGAGTTTAAACGCCACAGTTAGCATTCCTTCCTGACAGACAGTGAGCGAGCGGACGCCGCCCTCCTCTTCTTCTTCTACTTCTTCTACTACTTCTTCTTCCTGTTTTGAGTTCAGTTTGAGCAGAATATTTATTCTTAGTGGGAATAAAGATGAAACACACTCTGACACTGATGAATAATCAGAAAAATCTGTAAACACAAACACGAGCAGCTTGTGAATGCATGTCCAAACTTTGGGTTTCTCTGCCCCGCCCTTCGTCCCGCCCCCTCACTGCCGCTTACTGTGATGTCATACCCGCTATGCCCAGTAGCCCAGTCCCGTTCCTCCTCCTTCGCTGGGTCAAAGGTCACCCACCATTTACTCTCCAACCGTAAGAAGCCCAGAGGTTAAACCTGTAAAGTCATTTTTTTTGGTGGTTTGTTTTCTTTTTTCTTTTTGTATTTTGTAGTCGTTCCACTGCAGCCCCGGCCCCTCATCTTGATTGGTTGAGTCAGAGATTAAGCTTTTTTTTCTTCTTCTTTGCTGTCGCTCGTTGCCGTGGTGACTCATCAATAAGGTTTTCCAGCTTTAGTCAAAAAATTATTTTTTATATTTTTCTCAGTGTTTGTTGTTTAATCACCCTGTCGTCCTGGGTGGGCGGGGCTTAACCTTCGTCAGGACGGACTGCCAGCTCTCAACAAGCTCACCCCCCCGCCCCCGAAAACATTTTCTTGAAATAAAATACGCTGACGCCTGAAGCTTTAGAGTGCTGATGGTTCTGTTCCCATGATGCACTGGGGTAAGATGTTTAGATGGAGTGCTGAGAAACAGGAGACCAGGTGCTGCGTTCATTGTCTGAGGGACTTACTTTTGTTTGGAATCCCATTAATTGTGGCCATGTTGCTGCGTTCAGGTGCTGAGGGGAAAAGGGAAAAACGGTTTGCTAACAGAAAACTGACTGTAGGAAATTAATTCATTACAAAAAAAATCTTTCTGGTATTTACCAAAAATAATGCTGTGTGGAGTTTGTGGTTTGTCTCCTGGTTCTGCTCCTGAAGGCCAAAGCCTGCAAAAATAAATTACAATGATGGAGGTTGACCCACACACCCTGAACGCAGCACACTTTACACAGGGGGGGTGAAACAGTCAGCAGTGGGGGGTGTGGCCTACAATTACGGCTCCTCTGGTTGTCTCTAACTGATCTGACACAGTGGCGTGGTCTCCATAGTTACAGAGCCAAACCTGTCCTGTTCAATCAGATTTAAGAAAGAGACATCGTCCACACTGAACACAGGTCATAAAGTTTCCATTGGTCCACACTGAAAACTTCACCTGTAGTGGATTCATTTGAAAACGGGAAGGAATACATGTAAAGGGGATGAAAGGATGCAGTGGAGAACTGAAGAAACAGAAAAAGAGACAGAGAGAAGCATCATTTCCCTTTTTTTGTTTTCTTTTTCCCTTGATTTATGTTTTTCTTTTTTCCTGTTTTTGTCTTCTTTCGAAAGGCCTTTCTTATACTGTTTAACAAAAGAAAAGAAACATTTTCTGTAAGGAAAGAAGGAGAGCTTATTTTGTTTTTCCGTTTTTTGGAATTAATTTTCTTTCTTCCATTTTTAATACCTTTTGTCTCGTCGTTCTTTTCCTTTTTTATATTTTCATGTATTTTTCTGTTTAACAACAGAAAAATACAGGGCTCATGAAAGGACAGGAAAGAGGTGATGAAATGGGAAACATACAGTGAAAGAAAAAGAAAGTGTCTTCCCTTTAATCTTTAATTTTCTGTTTTTTCTCGTCTTTCCTTGTGTCTGTTTTCAGTCTTCTCGCCTGTATTCTTCCCATTTTTTGTGGCTCTTTCTCTGGCTCCTGTGATTAAAACACTTGTTTCTTATCCATTTGTGGCACAGATGCGTTTTGATATAAAAAGTGTTGCAAGAAGGAATGAAGAAGAGGAATGTAAAAAGGGGGATACAAGAGAAGGGAAATAAAACAAACGGGGGAAGAGGAAAAGAGACAGGATGAAAAAAATGTTTTTCTTCCCTAATTTTTTTTTTTTTTCCCCTTTGCTTTTTGCTCCCCATTTTCTTCACCTCTTTCTGTTTCAATCTCTTGGCTTCTCCTCCATCTGTCTTTGTTTACAGCACTGACTCATTTAAACCACCTCCTGACATTCTCCTGACCAGACGGTGGCGCTCACACGACGTGTCACCAACAGAAAAGAAGAAATTTAAAGGTTTTTGTGCTCTTGTTACTTCAGTGTGGATCATGTGGAAGTCGACTGCCACCAAGAAAATTTTGTAAAATTGATGAAAAGTTTTGAATGAGCCTGCAAAGTCAAAATTATTAATTATTGTACAATGAAGTCATAATTTTGGTTTGTAGTTAACTGTAGTCCTTCATCTTTAATCTGTAGGAAAACTGAACTCACTGTGGACCACAAACCTGGTCCAGCTGAATGTTCTCAGGTCTCTGTGTGTCAGTGTGGATCAGGTCTGGGTCTGTAGTGGATCAGCTGAGCAGGATTTAAACCTTAAGTGTTTTCAGTCTGCGTCGCTTTGAGAACATTTGTGTCGCTGATAAAGTTTTCTTTGTTTTCCAGGACATTAAATGGAAGAACTTTTTCTTACTGTACTATAGAATAAAGAACAGCTGTTTTAACTTTTTCTTTTCCAACACTGTTTATGGCAATAAAACTGTATCATCTACATACATCCACCAGAATGTGTTTAATTTCAGGGTGGGGGTAAGGGGGCGTCGATTTCTCGTTTTGGTTTTTATCTTTTCCTCCAAATGAAAGAACAATAAAGAATAAAGCTCGTTCTATTCTGCTTCTGTCCCTCTCTCTGTGTTTGGAGGAAGTTTATTATCTAAAGGAGCTACATGGAAGTTTTCTCTGCTGGGAGCGGGTCTGGGGTCAGAGTTATAATACATCCTCTGAGCAGTTACTTCTTCAGGACAGACTGGATGTTACAGACAGGGCTAGTTGGTTAGCATGGTTCAGTAGAAGAAAACGGTGATAGAACTAGAAGCAAAAAAAGGTTTAACATTGGTGTTTGTTTCTAACTCTGGAGACAGCTGTTGATGCTGGTCAGTAAACGGCTGCTAATGCTAACGTTAGCTATGCAGCAATAGCAAAACTTGCATATAGCTTCTTTAATATGTAAGTCCAGTGTGAGTGAATTTCTAATGCACTTTAATAGAGAAGAAAAAAGTCTCAAACTTATTTTCACTTATACAAGACAGATTTAACCACAATGTCAAGAACATGATTTAATCACTAAATTATGCAGCTGTATTGTTTTTTTTGTTTTTTTTAATAACATTACAGATTGATTTACATTATATGAAAGTGTTGTATTTAAATACAAATCAGTCTGTCCTGGTTTTTCCACATCAGCTGCAGTTAGTTTACAAATTAAAAATGAACACATTAACTTTAATACATAAAATATACCTAACCAGCATAAAAAATATCTTAATCAATTAGTAATTGTTCATTTTATGACTAAAGCATGAACGTTTCAGCATATAATGTACATATCCCAAAGTTTTATTTCAGATGTGGAGGCAATTTATATCTGACCTTTGGTGACCTTGAGAGGTCACTTATGTCAGCATTGCATTTTTCTAATTTTTGCCCCATTACTCTATGTTATGATGATGTATATCTTTACCAAAATAGCATTTTTGTTCTAATAAAGATGCTTATTTGCTGCTATGGCCATGTAACAATTTTGCTCAGAGCACCAATTTTGCAGACCCCAAAGGATAATCAATCAAACCTCTGTGCTTCAGTTTACAGTCTGTTCCAGTAAATAAACTTGAGACTGTGACTTTGTGAACCTGGAATAAAGTTTAATGGAAATGATATCCACCTCATATGAAACAACTTTATTGTGTCTTTGTTTGTGTTACTGTGTGTGTTTCTGCTTGTGCTGCCGTGTGTGTGTGTGTGTGTGTGTGTGTGTGTGTGTGTGTGTGTGTGTGTGTGTGTGTGTGTGTGTCTGTCTGTCTGTCTGTCTGTCTGTCTGTCTGTCTGTGTGTGTCTCTGTCTCGCGCGTGCATGCGCGCGTGTGAGTAGTGTAGTTGAACTCTTCCTGGTTCAGCACTGTTGTTATCTCAGGCTTCAGTCTGACTCTGACTTTATATCTCTGGTTCCAGATAAAACTACTAACTCATCATGCCGATAAACTAACATCGTTACGTTTAAACCATTAGTTAGTTTTCGTTAACTAGCAGCGACGCGGTGGTTAGTTAGCTGACTGCTAGCTGTAGAAGCCCCTGTCATTAACAGGTAAGACGCTTCGCTATGTTGATAATCCTGCTGGTTAGTTGTTAGATAACCTGATAACCTGGTTATGTTAACTCGGTCAGTCGTCGGCTATGGTTGTCGAGTTGTTGGTTTGTGTTTGTTAGTTTTGTTAGTTTTTTTAAACTTCAGCCTGATTCACTTCACTAACTAGCCTACTGTTAGCCTAGCCTGTTTAGCCTGCTAGCAGCTCAGGGCACTTTCCAGACTCCACACGCCAGACTCCGTTAACATATCGTTGAATTTAACCTCGCTTTGCTCCTCGGTAAACAAATACTACTCCTAAAACACAATTTAATAATCTTTACGTATTATGTAGACGTTCTTACTAATTTGGCTCAACAGTCAACTCAAAACAGTGCTTATTTAAATTGCTTTTAAACTTGATTAGCGCAGTTATGGATTATACGTATTTGCGGGTTAAGTTAAACGGAGCCTGGTGGTGGTGCTGCTGCTGCTGCTAAGACATCACTTAATATTTATTTACGGTTCATCAACACACTTGTTTACTCGACTGTTATTTAAAACAAAATAGTACTTACTATAACTGCATATAAAAAAACATTCTAATAATAAACATCAATATTCTGCCTTTCTATACCTGCTGATTTATTAAACAAAAGTCCTACTAAGTGAAACACAGCGCCGAATTTCTCAGAAGATTATGATTATTTGTAAAAGTCGGTTTTACCAGGTAATTGATATTATGAATGTAAAACGACAATTAAGGAACAGAAAAAGGTCAGTTTGTACTGTGGAGTTTGGTTTACAGTCAGCTGTGTACAAAATTGGAGGATAAAGTATGTAGATTTCTTTTTTTTTTGGTGGTGGTAACAATGTTATAGTGTAAAAATATGTTTGATTAGAGGTTTAGAGATGTACAAAAATAAAGTGATCATATACAGATTTTAGTGACAGTAACAATCATAGTATAAGATATTTAATTAAATTCAATTTTTGGCATGAATAAGTTCAACAGTAAACAAGTTTTACTAATAAAATGCAGTGAAATATCTGAAGATATAATGCTGAACTGTTTTCTATTATTGGACAAGAACCTTCATGATCATATTGTTAAATTTAGCAAGTCAAAACTTGACTTCAGATATTCCAAGAGTTATAAATACAGGTCTGTCCATTCACCTTGTATTTAATTCAAGACAATATTCATTTTAATTACATGTGAACTTGAATTTAGCAAAATGTTTTGATCATGCTGTTCTCAAATAGCGCAAGTTTGTCTTTAGATCCCCAAGTTTATGCATTGTAATGACTGATTATTTATGAAAGTTCTGCTTTGTGACTGATGTGTATATAATGCCACATTTAGCATGAGTCCTCAGTAATATGTAAAAGTCTATTTTACAATGGATTTAGGTAATAAATATGTGACAAGGAGAAAGGAAGATAAAAATGTTAGATTTTACTATGTGGTTTACTCTACAGTTATCAGTTCACAGAAGAAAGTTGCGAAAAATTCTTTATGTCAGTGAAAGTAACAAAACTACAATGAGAAAATCCTTGATTTAAGGAAAGTCGTTTATTCAGAGATTCAGTGAGTCATAAAGTGTCAGAGCTGGTTGTGCACAAAGTATTTGGAGTATTTCTGTGTGTTTGTCAGGTATGTGGGCGTCCTGCTGTAACTG
Source organism: Seriola aureovittata (assembly GCF_021018895.1). Lineage (NCBI taxonomy): Eukaryota > Metazoa > Chordata > Actinopteri > Carangiformes > Carangidae > Seriola > Seriola aureovittata. The sequence continues at coordinate 30,267,397 of NC_079367.1, read as the reverse complement.
GTTGTGTATGGACTCAGCTGATGTTGAACACACTGGTGAAGGTGAGCGTCGGAATCAGTCCTACAGTAACTCAGCGTTCACCAGTCAGCCGTCTTCTCCTCTACCTGAGCACACCTGTAAGGCCTGCGGGGGGCGTTTTGACACACCTGCCAAGAAGGTAACTCCCACTACCTGATCTCCACCTCTAAAACACATCGACTGGTCTGCTGAGGGTCAAAGTTCAGATCCTATTGTTTGGAGTCCTCGTGCTGTGAGTTTAGAATTAATACATTTCTCTCAGGCACAGACAAAGGCAAGATGTCCAGTTGAAAATGGTCACTGTGACCGCTTGGCCTGAACAAGGAAAACTAAACAAGATGGTGATAAACAAAGAAACTACTCAAAATGGCTGCTGAGACCACCTGGTGTATGGGAGAGGGAAGGTGTGAGTTTCTTTGTTAGCCTGACTCATGTAGTCTAAAGGTACCAGGTTAGAGGGAGGAGGTTAGCTGCATGCAGGTTCTTGAACTGAGATGTACTACAGGTATGTATGTGAACATACAAGTACTCAATTAACTGTATGACTAACCACAACCTAAGCGAACATAACAGCAAAACATTAACCTACATGTACAAAGGTTTAAACTTCTGCTGTTGAGCTGTGCTGTGCTACGTGAGGATAGGCCCAGTCAGTTAATGTTACCTAGTCCTCGGAACAAATGCAGTCTGCTGTGAGCAGGCTGGCAAGAGAGCTGTTGTCTCAGGTAGCAGGGCTGACCTGGGCTTGGAGCCTTGTTGCTCCTTGAAGAGCAGAGAGGGGCGAGGAGCTGTTGCTCCTGAGCAAGCCAAAAAGAAAAGAGAAAGGACAGAGAAGGACATCTGTTTTTGTCTGGTGACACCTTTGGGCGTCACATGACACACACTGACCAATACTGATTGGTCAGTGAGCTCTCGGTAGGAGGATCGTCACCAGGTGTGAACAGTGAGGACCCACTGAAGCCATTAGAAGATGGTGAACTGGGGCCATGAAGGGATGAACATGGTCAGCAACAATACTCAGATACACAGAGACATTCACACCATGATAGAGTGATATTAAGAAGAAAACATTCCCCACACCATCACACCCCCACCAGTCTGGACTATTGACACAAGGCAGGTTGGGTCTGTGGATTCAGACTCTTACCCTACCATCTGTTGCCTCAGCACAAATCAAGATCTATCAGACCCGGTCTTCAACTGTCCAGTGTTAGTGAGTCTGTGTCCACTGCAGCCTCAGGTTTCTGTTCTTGGTGACAGGAAGTGGAAGCTGACATGGTCTCTGCTTTTGTAGGTTGGATGTGTTGTTCACTCTGAAGCTTTTCTGCTCTGCACAGTTGTAAAGACTGGTTATCTGAGTGACTGAAGCCTTTCTGTCAGTGGGTGTTTGATGTGAACATGAACTGGAGCTCCTCACATGGCTCTACTACTGCTACATGATTGGCTGACTGTATATTTGCATGATTAAGCAGATGTTCCTGATGAAGTGTGCCGCCGTCATGCTGCCGTCAGTAGACATTTCCTCCATGCAGTCACCTTGATGTCGCTGCTGGTCTCTGATGTGAGTCCAGTCAACCCCATTCAGAGCTCCACAGTGACAGTGATGGAGAGTAGACTTCTCCTTCTCCCCCTTAAGTTAGCGCTGTCTGTTAGGATGTGCTAGATTTACAGTCTCCCACTGCCCCCTCTCCTCCACCTCCCCTCTTCTTCTTTCCCTTGTCCTGCGCAGCAGCACCCCCTGTTGCTTATTGGCTTGAATATTGTTGTGGTACTTTGTCCGAGCCACTTTGTTTATTTCATATTTACAGAGCCTCCGATTTTTATATATTTTCACAGTACATATTGTTTTCAGGTTAACTGTCTGTCCGTCCCATTCTCATGGACTCGATATCGCAGTAACGGCTTGACGGAACGTCTTCAAATTTGATACAAACATTCACTTGGACTCAAGATTTGGTAGATTTTGGTGGCCAAAGGTCAAGGGCACGGTGACCTTACAAAAGATGATTTTGGACTTGTGAATGCAATATCTCCAGAACACCTTAAGGGAATCGCTTCACATTTGGCACAAACATTCACATGGACTCAAGGACAAACTGATTAGATTTTGGTGGTCAAAAGTCACCGAGTCATAACTCCAGACTTCACACAGCAACTGTGACAAAATTTCACACAAATGGTTCATATTTTATATGACTCTGGATAAACAGGAATGTAACCTGAAGCTTGTCTGAATGGAGGAGGTGGTAATTATAGTGTTTAATTTTTTTCTCAGGTCACACAGAACAGACAGTAGGTTGAGGAGATTTTCACTGAGTGCATTAAATGAAAATCACTTTAGATTGATCCTGTTGAAGCTCAGTCAGTGATAGAGAAGCTGCTGCTCAGATGAGTGTCCAGAGATCAACAGACTGTAAATGACGTCACATCATCAGAGCGTACACTGGTCTGTCTATTTGTGTTTTCATTGATTGGGAATTTCCGGCCCTCATGCTGGACCATCACAAGTCACAGGTAATTCCTAAACGATCGGACTGACTGAAAGTCGTCACACAGGTTTTAAAGTGGTTGTATAACAGTTGTTGATGTTACAGTGGGACAGTCCTGAGTCTTGCCTGAGTTATCATAGTTCATGGTTCAATTTATTTTGGTCCTCATTAATATTTATACATAGTACAGACACATAGAAATAAAACATGACAGTATTGGCTGAAAAGGTGTGGGCTAAAGCTACAGTTTATTACAACAACCCTGTATAACCAGATAAAATAGATAGTGATGTGGATTTCAGTGTGACAGCTCAGCTCTGCTGTTGTGTCTCCTCCTCTTGGGCTGAGATTAAACTCAAGATAATAGACGTCAGAGTGAGAGAGAGAGAAATTATGTTATCATTTATTGAAATATGTTCATGTTTGTCTGTTTACATGTGTTTGATGAGATGAGGATCAGCCTCCTATTTAATGGTAGAGGTTCAGGCTGTACAGGGCTGCTAGTTAACATGTGGTAAAGTAAGCTGTCTGTGAAAATGTGTCTCAGACTTTGTGCTGAGAACAGACGTCTCAGGACCACATCTGTTTCTGGTGCAGTGTCACTTTGAGGCCGCTCTGGGATTCATCGATATGAGCTACATACTCAGAGTAACGATGCAACGGTGTACTGAAGAACTCTCACTGTCAGTGGACTGTCCCACTGTGACATCACAGATCAATGATCCACCCTTGTTTGTTTCTTCGTGACTGCAGCTGTTGTGTCTCTAACTGGTGTAGAGATTCAGAACCAGGTGTGTTAGAGCCTCCTGCGCGTTTTCAAACACACCAGATCTTTACATGACTCATCTCACCTGTCTCTGAATCTGACTGAAACACACAAGAAGTAGCCTCCGAAACATTGCAGCAGCTCAGTCCAGCTGCTCTGACCCACAGCAGTCTAGCTGTTTTTATAGTAGAGGGACATGTGGCCTGTCTCACCCTCCAGCTGTCTCTGTCTCTCTAAGATGTCTTACTCTCCACCTGTCTCTTTATGTCTCTCTCTATATATATGTCTACCTGTCCTACTATGACTCACTGACTGACTCACTTAATGTCTATCTACTTTAATCATTGACTCTCTCTCCATCTCACTACCTCATTGACCGTCTCTCTCTCTCTCTCTCTCTCTATATATATATATACCTGTCTCTCCACCTGTCTGTCTCTCAGCATGTGTGTATGGACTGTAAGAAGAACTACTGCAGTCGTTGCTCTGCCCAGATGGAGCCCCGCCCCCGCCTCTGTCACACCTGTCAGCGTTTCTACGGGAACCTGCTGGAGCGGGCTGAGCTTATGAAGCTCAAAGTGAAGGAGCTCAGAGACTACCTGCACCTGCATGAGGTCTCCACCCACCTGTGCAGAGAGAAGGTGAGGCCATTCAGTATCAATTAGCCACAAACGCACCTGTGAGTCCCTCCCTCCCCACTCCCTCTGGTAAAGCAGTGTTTCCTGTTCTACAGGAGGAGCTGGTGGAACTGGTCCTGGGGCAGCAGTCTTCACCATCCAGCGGCTCAGCCCCCGAGACTCCTGACCCCCCCTCTGTGAGCTCTGACCCCCCCATCTCCACCTTGACCCCTGATCCCCCCACACCCACCCCGATCCTGACCCCTGACGCTCCTGCTGCACAGCCTGAAGCCCCGAACCCTCCCACAGAGACCGCCCCTGCTGAGCCCGAGGTTCAGGAAGAAGACCAGGTAAAACCTGAGAAGGACTTGATACTTTGATCATACCTCTGCAAGCATGGAAAGTCCTTGAAAGTGGTCATGGAACAGTCATAAAGTCTGGGTCTTGGGTTTGAATCAGGGTCTTAGGTTTCAGTCAGTCAGGACCCAGGTTTGAGTCTGGGTCTTGGTTTTTCAGTCTGGGTCTTGTGACTGACTCAGTGTCTGTTGTCGTTCTGGTTCAGACCTGGGACCCCGAGGAGCCCCAGGTCTCAGGTCGCAGAGCCTCTCTGTCGGACCTGAGCTGTCTGGACGACATCGAGGCGCTGAGTGTCCGACAGCTGAAGGAAATCCTCTCCAGGAACTTTGTGGACTACAAAGGATGCTGTGAGAAGTGGGAGCTGATGGAGAGAGTGAGCCGGCTGTACCAGGATCAGCAGAACTTACTGGGTGAGTCCACTGGTCCTACTGTGTGTGTGTGTGTGTGTGTGTGTGTGTGTGTGTGTGTGTGTGTGTGTGTGTGTGTGTTTACATCAAACTAAATAAATGTGTCGTCATTAACCCCCCTGTTCTCTGGATGTGTTTCTGACTGTTGGATCTGTGTCTTTTCTCTCTGAGTCTACTTCCTGTTGGAGCAGCCACAGGTGACTCTGAACGTATTTAACGTGTATTTAATGATAATGAAGATGAAGAGGTTGTTACTGTCTCTGCCTGTATTTCTGTGAAACAGCCTCAGTTTCCTTCACAAAACACAGGTCCATTAAAACCAGTGAAGTATCTGTAACCACAGGGTTACCCCTACCACTGCTCCAGCAGGCAGCCAGCCCCAAAGGAACAAAAAGTAAAAAAAATTAAAAAAAACAAAAAATGTATTTGTTATTTCATCTCGGTGTGACAGTCTCACCTGCGTTTTGCTGTCGTTTACTGCGTCATTTCTCTCCTCTGCTTCCTGTTTTACTGTGTGTCTTAGCCCCTCCCCTTGAACAGAGCAGAGACAGTTCAAAGATGGACATCAACCCCAAACATCTGAAAGTCTGGGGCCGGTTGCACAAAACACTTTAAGTTAAGATTTTCCTTAATGTCTGCGTTAAGGTTTCCTTAAAATAAAAACTGTTGGACAAACACCCTTAAGTCTTCTCCTTAAAGTTTCTTTAAAATCTTCATTTAAGTATTTAAGGTTTTCTCCTTATCTTAAAGAATCAGTTAAACTGTTGCACAAAGACCTTAGTCTTAGTAAGGAAAAAACTAAAGGTACCTCTGACTGTCTTAACTGCAACATGTATAAGTTTAATGTGATAAATGAATAAAATGAAAACATCCCAAGAAGAGTGGGAGAATCCAATGGACCATTAACAATGGGGAACTGATTCTACATTACGCACTCCTTTTAATGTTATCAGCTTCCCAAGAGTTTTAACAGGTATCAGAAACACTAACGCCAGCAAGTAGTCTCCATGGAAACAGTAGAATTTTACAGCTGTAAATTACTGAACTTTTTTTCCCTAACTAAGGAAACCTTTTAAGAGATTCTGAGCAACACTCTTAAGTAACTCCCTCGGCTAAGGAGCAATTAAACCTTAAGTGTCATACTTTGTGCAACTGGCCCCTGGTTTTTTAAACACATGTTCTGGTCACCAAGGGCAACGACTGAAGACTGAGTGTCAGGGCTCTGTGTGTTCTCTGTGAATCTTTCTGCAAAACCTTAAACAGTAAACTGGGCTAAGAGCAGACTGCTGAAACATCTGAACCACAACTGGGACGAGATAGAGACAGACTCCTCCAGAGGACAGGACGGGTTTAAGTCTGATTTTCAGTGTCTGATCCAGAATAAATAAAATCATCATCAGAGACTTTACAGTTCATCTGTAGAGGACTCAGATTTATCAGTTCAAAAACTAAAATCGAAATGCTTTGTTTTGTGTCTTTCAGCTGCCAACACCGTGAGCGCTGAAGGTGAGTTTCTGTTTTCTCTCCAGAGTCAGTAGTACATGTGACTGACTGAAAAACCAGTTCAGAGTAGTCAGTTCTGTTTCAATCAGTTTATTTCAGAATTTATTGGTTAATTTATATTGTCTATTTAAATATTGATGATGTTTTATAAAGCTGAAACAATTAGTCGATAAATCAGTGGATTGATTGAAAGAAAATTCGTCTCCAACTGGTTTCAAAATCAATTAATCATTGAAAACTGTTTCTTAAGCTTCTCAGATGTGAGGATTTGCTGGTTTTTAAGTTTCCATCATTGTAAAGAGAAAGTCTTTGTTTTCTGTTTGAAGACATCATCGTGGAGAAGCTCAGTTGATGTGTTTTCATATTATCTGATATTTTATTGACCAAATGATTAATCAATTAATCAAGAAAGCGAGAACTCACATTTTTATGACCATATTATTGTCCCTCCCAGTGCTCTGTACATCTTTCTGTCATGTTTATTTCTACTCATTTATTCCTGTGAGCATCTTTAGTGATCATGTGTGAGTTGTGGAGATGAGATTGTCCCTCACAGCGCTGCATGCATCTCCCTCTGTCTCCCTCTAGAGTCCGGCTGCAGCGCTGCAGGTCCGGAGGAGAACCTCTGTAAGATCTGCATGGACTCTCCCATCGACTGCGTCCTGCTGGAGTGTGGTCACATGATCACCTGCACCAAGTGCGGCAAGAGGATGAGCGAGTGTCCCATCTGCCGCCAGTACGTCGTCAGAGCCGTGCACGTCTTCAGGTCCTGAACCAACCCTGACCTGGACCCAGGTAAACCACACACAATCAGTCTGATCACAGTCTGACCATTGGGACAGATGTTGTCAACAGGCGTTTTTGCTCTGCCTCCAATCCCAGTTTACCCAGTCACAACCTTCTCTGTTTTTATTTCTTATTGAACATTGTGAAAGAGTTTAAAAAAAAAAAAATTGGTTGTAGAAAAGTGAACGCAAGGCTGCCCTTTGGTTGTTTCAGTTTGATATTTGTTGCAAAAAATCTTTTATTTTTATTTTTTCAAATTTTGTTTTAATTTTCGTTGATTAAAATTAACTCTAAATAATCTTGTCCAAACTCACAGAGCTCGATTTTAAATTGCGTTTGTGTTCAAAGTGTTTAATGCCAGAATCTGCTCCGTCTGACTGATTGTTTCCTCCTCCTCTCTGTAGGACCAACTGTCTTCAGAGCAATAAACTGCAAACACATCTTCCTGAAGGGACCCTCTACAGAAACAGAATGCTTTTATTTTGGTAGCTTTATTTTTCTAGTGTAAATAAGACGCCACGTTGGACTGTGCTGAAGAATAAGAAGTGACCTTATGTGATCTTCAAAGCTGAACACTCAGACTGACTCTGCAGCTCCACAGGAGGTGGATCACATCTGATCTATAAACCAACAATTGTCTGTGCCTTCGCCAGCTCATCTCTGCCCCCCACCCACTCTGCCCTGACAACCGTCAGTCCTCCTCCGTGTGAAGAAGGTCTTAACCAACACCATGATCCAGCAGTGACACCTGAAGGTGGAAATCTACCAAAGAGAAATGTGGCTTTATCTGGACAGGTGAGGAGGGTCCATCCAAACCTGCACAGTGTCAGCGAGTGATCACATGACCTCTAAATGAACACATGCACATACAGTGTTCTTATCGCAGCCTTCAGTTTGTTTACAGTCTGCAGTGAGTTTACACTGTAAAACATAACTAAGTGAAGTAAAACAGCAGAAGGTGTGCAGGGTACTGGGCACTCAAATATAGAACTATATAAAATCAACAGCTCGTAGCGGTGATACACAGACAGGAAAGACTAAGAATAAATATAAACATGGCTGGACTCAGCTGCAGACTGTTCACAAGAGGTTTTCCACGCTTTCATGAAGCCTCAGGACCTGATTTATCTGCATCCTGAGGACAGTTCATGACAGTACTGTTGGTCCTGTTTGGTATCAGGACTGACAGAGACCTGGGACCGCTTCCAGACCAAAGCCGAAAGTTCTTCTACTTTGAGACATCAGCCTTATCTTTCTGTGCTAACTCACTCATGGACTTCTGTGTAGTAAAATCCAAACTAAGCAGTGTCACTCCAGCAGCCAATCAGAGCAGAAAAACAACATGTTGATTAAACTGCCGTCAGATCAGATTATCAGCAGGATCATGACCTGACACTGGGCCCGCCCCCTGCCTCAGGTGACTGGTCAATCACACCTTTACCCTCTGACGTGTAGGTGAGCATCCTACAGCAGACAAGTGAACATGTTCACAGTTAACGGGATAGTTGGGGTTATTTGGGGGGGGTGAGGTAGACATGCAAAGTCAGTGTGTTACCTGCTGTAGATTCAGATCAGCATGCTGCCAGTTAGGGGAGACAGCAGGAAACTCTAGCAAAGTGATATGCTACTTGGGGCGGGGCCAGCAGAAAAAACGTGTGTTAGACACTTAAAAGACGCCCACCAAAACAATCCAATATCCGTTTAAATGAACGCTTCATGTAGAATATTTTTAGCGCTTCATCTTCACATGAAAGCAGCACTTTCCTTTTAGCACTACATTTTTCTCAACCACTGAACTACCGTATTCCTACGGACAAGCACCTATAGCGCTCACTGCGTTACGCCACAGCTGAGGGAATCAGAAAGAGCTAATCTTCACTTTGTTTTCACGTGAAGATAAAGTGCTGAAAATATTTTACATGAAGTGTACATTTAAACAGATATTGGATTGTTTTGGTGGGTGTCTTTTAAAAGTGTCTAACACACGTTTTTTCTGCTGGCCCTGCCCCCAGCAGCACATCACTCACTCTGCTACCGTTTCATGCTGCCTCTCCTAACTGGCAGCGCACTGATCTGAATCTACTGCAGGTAACACACTGACTTTGCATGACTACCTAACACAACCCCCCAAATAACCCCAGCTATCCCTTTAATATTAGGTAGATCTGATGGTTCTGTTGCCCTTCAGATCCTCTGAAAAACTAATCTGCACTAAGACAGAGCTGAGCTGAAAATCACTGTTTTAACTCAACAACATAAATAACTTTTCCTACTCTTTCTACTTCTGGTCAGTCTGTTTTTATTTGAATAAAAACAACGTGGCCTCAACACGTCAAATTATTGAGTGATTCTCCGAGCTCCCAGTCTCAGTGTTAGGCTAACCACAAACACAGGGCTGTAGATTCATCTGAGGCCTTGTCCTTAATATTTTCTTCTGAGGATCTGATGGTTTTAGGGATCTTGTGTAATTTTTATATTCTGTGATTTAAAACATAGTATTTTTTAGGCTGATTCCACTGGTTTAGTTACATTTGTCACATTTGTGACTTTTAGGGCAATAGAAGTAAATAATTACATAAAGGATTGATATAAAATATAAAACATACAAAAGAATAATGCTATTTTTATAGGTCATTTATCTGAGATTTCCTTGGAAGTTTCCTGGAAGTGACTGTAATCAGGCACAAGTTATAAAAAGGACTGGGACAGTTGTGAGACATTTAAACAGAGTTTATGTGGGTGTGTGGAGCAACTTGTAAAGTTGAAGAAAATGTCTTAATTCCTGAAACTTACATGGACCTATCACTGTACTGGACCTCTGCCTTCTCATGTGACTCTGGGAATCACAAAGAACAAAAGGACTTAGCTAAAGGTTGGACTGTAACTCTCAGTGTGTATCAGGTTTAATAGAAACAACAGAGGCCCCAGGATACTTCCCTGAGGGACCCCATGTGTTTATTAAAGACAGGGAACAGGATTCCTCCATCTTTACCAGCAGACTTGTCTCTGTATGTCGCTGAACAGAACATTCAGCAGTGAATCTCTTGGGTTTGAAGTAGCCTTTGTGTCTCATTATAACTGATTGCACTAATCTGTTGATGCTGAAAATTATGATCTTCATTTATTGATTAGTTTTGGTTGAAGTTGTGTAGAGACGATGCAGAAGACATGTGTTGTCCCTGTTTCATTTTGTTCCTGTGGGATTAATAAGTTTGATTTTTGCTGTGACTACTTTTGATTTTCTTTTGTGTGAAATGATGGCTGGTACTTAAAGCCTTTCTGACTTTGGGATCACACATTTCATTTGTAATGTTTTCCTTTTGATCATGATAACTGAGCTGTGGTACATTGATTAATTAATTACAATGCACTTTGATTTACAGTAGGGGTGAATAACGTCGTAATTGCAGCACTGTGAGAGTTTTATATGTTCAAACTTGTCTAAGACAGAAACACACCATCCAGGTAGCTGTTAGCATCGTTAGCTGTCCCCATTGAGAACAGAAGTGGAAGCTAACGGACAAGCATCCAGCTGTGTTCCCAAGTGTTTAGGCTTACTTGCAGCTTACTTGCAGCTCTTACACATTAGATTTTAGATGCCTGAGTTGTGATTTCCACCTCCAAACATCTCACATTATGTCATTTGGATAAATGTGTGAGGATCAAAGAGGTGAAACAATCCAATGTTTCACTAAAAGAGATTCAAGTTTGTGCAGCGGGTTTTAGTTTTTTCCTTTGATCCATCAGATTCAACTTGCGACCCACCAAAGGGGTCCTGACCTTTTAATCAGAAACACTAGCCCTGTTTCGCTGAAAGCTGCTGTAACTCCTCAGTTTCACCACAGTTCAGACACTTTGTGAGGGATCTGTTAGAAATAAAATATTTTCAGAAACAAGGAGCTTTACTTTTCTGGGTGAAGTCTGCTGAATAATTTTGTAATTAAACTGATCTTGTGTGTGCGTGCGTGTGCGCACTCTTTGGCATGTCACTACTTTCTTATCTTGTCTGTGACCTCAGCACTTGTACATTAATGTAACCGGGTTTGTACTCCTCTGTGCTGGTGACAGTCAAAGCCAGAGAAGTATTGTTTTCAGGTTGTCTGTCCGTCTCATTCTCGTGGACACGATATCTAAGTAACACCTTCAAAGGTCAAGGTCAGTGTGACCATTTTTTATACAAAAGTCAATTTCGACCAATTAATTTGATTGGATGAGAGGCATTCCATGAGTGCTGACAGAGTACAACAGCACTGGGACTTTTAACTACAGGTATCACTCCGCTTCACAGGTGTTAAATGATGTATGATTGTCAGAAGACGAGAAGACACCTGGATACTTCAGCGCACACCTGAGGTAATGTGTAGACAAAGTAGCAAGCTAGCTAGGAAAATGTTTTTTTGCTAAGCAACAGTCCAGTACCAGTCCAGTTGCGGAACTATTTTTGTTGGCATTGCCAAATAAATGATAAAATAATCAAAGAAATCATAATATGTTGTTCCTTATTTAACTAATATGGTGCCTGTAGAACTGTTGTATAAAAGTGATGGGTGCCTTCGAGTTTGACTTCAGCTGACTAAGCCTGACTTCACAGTCAACGTGAGCTGCCGGTGACTATCAAACAACTGTAGCACGAGTTCACCTGTGTCACAGCAGCAGGATGTTCACACAGCTCACTGCGGAAAACTGAAGAGCTGTTCAGTTTCTTAATTTAAACATGAGTGTTACAATTTTGGATGAAATCTGTTTCATTTAAGCCATTCACATCACCACATTTTTCCAGTACACTTTTAAGATTTGGACGATTTTAATCAAATCTTTTAACTCAACAAGGATTTTAGCCTTCGGAGGTCAGGATGTAAAATTAATGGAGACAAACTGCATTCGCTCCAGAAGCCATGTCTCCATTTACCCCACCACCCAGCTGCAAAAGCTGCATTCACTTCAGCAAGAAGATCGCCCAACCCTGGGTTGTGATTGGTGACTGCAGGAGGAGGGGGAGACTCTCCTTTGGTACTCCAGCAGCCCATGACATCCAGCTAGGGAATCGATATGACAAACTTGACTTACATGGCTTCCCTCCTCTGACTGGGAATCCGCAGTTCGCAAGTGAGTCCAGTGGATCTCCATTACCTCCGGTCTCCCCACCGAGCACACTTGTGCGATCCTCCCGCCCCACACTTCGCTGCTCAAACGGAATTTTACCATCCACCATCCCCTCTGCTTGTCCACCTTCATTTGCCCTTTCACCATGAACTCAAACTTTCGCAGGCTCCTTCACTCGCTTACCGATTGCGTCTTTTAACACATGGCTCCAGTCTGCATGTACAGTGCAGAGCGCAGTTTCTATTGACAATTTTAACCTCTTTTGGAATCGACCGTCCTTTTACCTAAAGCTTGGTGTACGCCCAAGCAGACTGGGTACACATTTGTTAACACATAGGGTTGCAAAAATGGAAACTTTCCATGGGAATTTATGGGAATAAACGGGAATAAACTGGGAATTTTCCAAATTGAAGGTTGGCTCTTCATAGGGAACTTAAATATAGTTGAGGAAAGTATATTTTAGCATAATCTTGACTAAAACAAACAGATGCCATTCAAATACACTTGAATATCCATGCCATTCCTCAATCACATGCACAGAGCACACTGCTTACTGCATGGCTAACGAGACCACGCCCCCTACTGGCACCGTGCACGCCTCCATCACATGTACAGAAGATTTCTAGAAGACTGGACCACACTTTTGAGCCTGAAGCACAAAGACTATTGAAGGCACACATTTGTGCCTGTGGAATAAACATATATAATATATGTATATATATATATATAATATATTCCCAGTTAGTTCCCCTAAATTCCCATTAATTCCCAAAATTCCCAAGCTTAACTTCCCATGGAAATTTACCGGAAATTGTCCGCCCCTTTGCAACCCTATTAACACATGACATATTTTGCACAGTTTCTAATACTCCTACAGTCTGACTATCCCAAGCCACATGTCCAATCAGCCAGGTGTGCACCACACTGGTCACTTCCGGTCTCCAATGGCAAGCCGACACTTTCCCCACCTCGCTGCCATCACCTCAACCAGGCACAGACTCAATGGCTCCCTCTTGTGTCCAGGCACCCTGAAAGCCCATAATTCCAATCATTACTCAGAGACCACAGTTTATGTCGAGACAACATAAACAGAAGCACCGCAGAAACCCAAATAATATCATTACTGTACCATCTCCAAATTCAACCAAGGCCTATTACAAATCCAATTTCTGGCTTTTCCACTAACTTTGGTCTCCTTAATGTAAGGTCCCTCTCCAACAAATCTTTAATTTGCCAGGATTTTATCATCACCAACAAAATTCACTTTTTTATGATATCAGAAACCTGGCTAAACCTGGCCACTGATAGAATCATCACCCCCCCAACTTCTCCTTTTTTTAACAGCCCTAGGTTATCTTGTAGAGAGGGTGGACTCTCAGTTCTTTACAACAACAATTTTAATTGCTCCTTGTCTCCTTGGGTGATTTTAGTTCTTTTGAGTCACTGTGTTTTACTATAGTGGGAACCTTAAGACTTTGTGTATCTTGATAGAGACATACCCCCTAAATCTGTGTCTGACTTTCTAGAACAATTCTCTGAACTCTTCTCTACTGTAATGCCACATAATGACAGTGTTTTAATAATGGGAGATTTTAAAGCCTTTTAACTTAAGTTGGATTGTAACAGGCCCCACACACAACAAGGGCCACACCCTTGTTCTGGCCCTCTCACATGGCATCTCAGTAGACAATATATATATATATATATTATATTTCTATCTTCAAGAATCTGTTGAAGATAGATGTAGTACTTAGTCAAGGTCTCCTACTGCTGTGAAGCTTTAGTGATGTCCCTCACTGTACGTCTCTTTTTGGATAAAAGAGTCTGATAAATGATTAAATCAGTGGCAGCTGGCCAATAGGGGGCGCTAGGGCGCCGCCCTCCCTGATGGAAAGTGATTTTTAAATGTTTTTATTTATTTTTATTTTTTCCAAAATAATCGTTTAAAATAAATGATTAATGCTTATTTTACAAATAAATGTGTTTTGAATTATAAAGAACGAGCCATATATATAATATAAACCATTATTTATGGGGTAATTTGTGTCCACGGTCATTTCCCCTCTCTCCTGGGGCGCTAGAAAAGTTGCCCCAGCACTGCAGCAGCTCAGCCAATGGGAGACTGTTGCTGAGACAAAAAAACACATAGCAACGGGTAATTTAGCCATTTAGCGTCATCAAATTTGTTAAGCTTGGGGCGATATTTTAGGCTTGGGGCGATAAATATCGCCCCAAGCCTATGAGTATCTTAGCAACAAGAAACAAGTGTGGGAAATCGAGATGGCGTCGTCAAGTAGACAAGAACAAGAACACGCAGAGCTTCAGCTACCCGTAAGTTCTGTAAAATCGCTCTTGCTAAACCACTTCGAAAGGAAAACTTTAAGGGAAAAACTTTGTGTTAAAGAACTTGGACCTGAGAAGCCTGGTCTGAATTTAACACAGCAGACACAGGAGAAAGGTAAAACTCACCAGAGGAGCTTCTCTCTGACTGGTATGACAGGAAGGCTTGGCTAACTGGATGTAGTTTTGCAAATGCAGTATTCTGCTTCCCGTGTTTACTGTTTAAAATGCCGGGGGCAGATATTACATGGACTGTAACAGGAGTTAGAGACCTAAAACATTTATCAGAGCGGATTAAAAAACATGAATGCTCGAAGGTGCACATGAACAACGCCGTCAAGCTAGCCGTGCTAGGCAGGACTAGCATAGCTGCGCAGCTGGATGAAGGACACAGGATTGCGGTCAGAAAACACAATGAAGAGCTGGATCGAGGATCATTGAGTGTGTGAAATTCTGTGGAGCTTTTGAGTTGGCATTGCGAGGCCACGATGAGACAGCATCGTCCGACAACCCCGGCATTTTTCGGGGATTAGTCGACCTTGTGGCCTCGCTGGACGGTGTATTAGAGGAGCACCTGAAGACCGCCACTGTGTTTAAAGGCCTCAAAGACAGTTCAAAACCAACTTTTGGACTGTCTGCTGACGGTTCTTCCAGATTGCATTCTGGAGGATATAAAAAGGGCAGATTATCTGGCTATTCAGGCAGATGAAACAACAGACACTGCCACTCATTGTCAGCTGGTGCTTGTGCTACAGAGGAGACAAAGTTCATGTACAAATAAGAGCACTCACTCACTCACTCACTCACTCACTCACTCACTCACTCATTCGCTCACTCACTCCCTCACCCCCTCACTCACACATACACTCACACAGACACACACACTTTTTCTGTGTATAGTTAACTTTAATCACCATCCACCTGTAAACATTATAATATACCATTATATTGTAATTTTGTACTATGAGTATTCACTAATGTATTTAATCCAATTGCTACATTTTATGTTCCTATGACACAGTTTTTCTTTGTATATAGTTATTTTTAATCATCATCCAACTGTAAATGTCTCTCAAGAACTTTAATTTTGTATTAAGAGTAATCACTAATGTACATCTCATATCATTGTCATTATCTGTCAAACTGTTGATTTCTAAAGGGCAATTAAATGATTATTGTTTATCCCTAAAACAATGGTATCTTTTGGTTTGGGTTCTTTTATTGGGATAGTTACCGAAAGCTTCTGGCACGTACAGCCCCACCTAGAATATTTTTCACCAGCCGCCACTGGATTAAATGTATGTTATGTAATAAAGAATAATAATTAATAAATAATAATGGGAGGTGGAAGCGAACTTAATTTACATCCTGATAACCGTAACATACGTCATACTGGAGCCTACAATGTCCCACCTTCTGAGTAGATGTCTGTATGTGGGATGGAGGGAAAACCTGCAGACAGCACTCAGGGCTGAAAAACACTTCTTCCACCTCAGTTTTTTTAATAAACACCTAATATTCTACTAAAAAGAAAAAAGTAAATTAATTACAGATTCAATAAGGCAATAAATACTATATTTCCTGTATTTGTTACAGCAGCTATATTTAAAGTCTTTATTGAGAAATTAAACAAGATTTTATTTTTTATTTTTGTTACAAAACTATTATTAGAGAAAGCACAATACATTTAATCCTCATCTGTTATTTGCTATACAGTGTGTTCCATGTCCACCACCAGACCTACATCCTGCCTGATATTGTATTTTTACTTTGTATTTTTCTCATTTGTTTTCTGTGGTGCTATATTCATTATTTAAAGAAGTGATGACGTGCTCAGCACTAGTTCAGTGATCCACAGCAGCACACTCAGCTGTGCTGTGTCTCTGTGGCCTGTAGATGGAGCTGTCTCCTAACATATCTCTGTAGAGTAGGCCAGAACTATAGCCTGTACATAAAATCAGAACAGGCTGTTTACAGCCTGTTTTTACACAAAGTGTTATTTGGTTTTGGTTTTCACAGTTTGCACAAATTTAAAACAAAACAAAATCTTTATTTTCAGTTTTTTTGAGGGAACTCAAACTTTATTTTAAAACTTGATTCTCTAAACAAAAAGTATGTTTTGATTTGTTTTTTATCAACAGTCTGCTCTGGTTGTTTTTTGTTTTTGTCTAAATTATTGTTGAAACAAATGTTATGAATTGTTGACATTTATTTATTTCTCCTTTATGTATCTTTCTTTTTTTTCTGTATCTAATAAAATACAAGTCTTGTTTTTCTTTATTTTTGTATAATGCCAAAATGTTACAATGAATAAAAAATGTACTGACAACAGAAAGAGATCTAGTACTATGACACAGTCTGACAGTGATAGAAAATTGTGTCCATTAATAATTTTGTGTTTGTGTATTCTGAGTCACATTTTAAATTAGGCTATTTATTTAGAACCAACGGTTTGGGGGTTGCCAAAATAATTATGTTGATTGGTTGGTTGGCAGGCAGTGGGCGGGATTTCAGTGGTTCATTAGTTGTTTTGGGGTTGGGGGCGTGGTCTTTGTTGCATATTGTTTGTTGTTGGGGAAGTGGGCGTGGTTTAGTTTGAACCGGAGTCGCGCCGCAGAGAAAGGTATCAAGTTTCTTCAAGTCAGTTAGCATTAAGCTAAGCTAGTCCTCCATCATTGAAACCAGCGGAGAGTATTAATAAACTGAGCCGCCTCTGGTTCTTATGGTGGTTTTTACCGACCTTCAACGCGGTGTTTAGGCGGTTATCATCCCGGGTGTTCCGGGCTTGGTTTGTAAGCGTGCCGGTTCGTCTTTGTGGAGAACTTGATTAGAGGTGAAGTGAGGCGGCGTCATGGCAGAGGGAGCGGACTGCGGCTCAGTCAACGCCGCGAAGAGGAAACAACTAGCGGGGAGGAAGAGCCGGCAGAGCCAGCAGAAGAAGACCTCCAGCAGCCGGGTATGATCCCATG
Source organism: Seriola aureovittata (assembly GCF_021018895.1). Lineage (NCBI taxonomy): Eukaryota > Metazoa > Chordata > Actinopteri > Carangiformes > Carangidae > Seriola > Seriola aureovittata. The sequence goes on along the minus strand of NC_079367.1, from coordinate 30,250,042 downwards.
CTAACAGAGCTAACTAACATGGCTAACTTTTAGCATTACAGTCCGTTAGCCCCGCTGCTGCTTTGAGTTTTAGTGAAGGCAACTTTTAAAGAGTTAGAACAAACTGAGCTGATATGTTAACAGATGAGATTAAACACACTACTAAAACCCAACAGCCAACTCTGACTGTTTCAACTTTTAATCAACGATTAAAAAGTTTTTATAGCAACAGGCTAATGTTTAGACTCACACCAAAAAAAGCAGTAGGCCACCGGAGTAACAACAAAACACTACTGCGATAAGAATGATCTTAAATTACACATTTTATATCAGAAGTCACAGTGTTTTAGAGTAAAAGACAAACAGACAAGAGTGTAGGGGTAATAAAAAAAGACTACAGATTGGTCAGATGTGTGACGTCACACGGTGTGACCACCTGTGGAACTGTGTCTTCATCATCATCATCATCAGGAGGTGTCTGTCCAGATTCATCCTGCAGCAGGACAAGGGGGACAAACACACAGTCATAAAGTACTGTTTATTCATATAGGCACAAATGAATGAAATGAGGGAATTGGAAAGAATTTAATATGGCTCCAGATCTCCAAAGAAGACTCAAGGTGTTTAAAGAGTCAATGAGCAAATTCTGTTTCGATTTAAACCCAACTGAATAGAATTTTCTAATAATTTCAATAAACCTGTCAAATTTTGTTCTGTTAGTTCTGCAGAGTGAGACATTTGTTAAATTATGAGATTTTTGAATAAAATTTGTGTGTGTGTGAGATTTCAGGTGAGCTTGGAGAAAGTTCTGGGTATCACAACGGGCAGCAGCAGTGGTTTGACCTGTGACCCCAACTCTGGGCTCATCGCCTACCCTGCAGGGTAAGCCCCGCCTCCTCTGACTCACTTGTATTGGATGCCCCCAAAGAACAGAGTGACAGTGTTCAGGGGCACTGCTGGGTGTGTTGACTAAACCAAGGCTTTATCTCTTAACCATAGAAGAATAAAGTGGTCAGAAACATGCGTCAATGTGGGAGACACTTTTTTTCTAACCTGACAGTGCTATTGGTATTTCTGTGTCAGTTCTAGTACAAACATGAAGAGTTTTTCATAGAGTTGAACCCTGCTGATGTGATTTATCTTGTGCCTCAGGTGTGTCATTGTGCTGCTTCACCCGAAGAGGAACACACAGAGCCACATCATCAACTCGTCCAGGTAGACCTGTCTGTTTCACCTTTACCTGTTCAGTTTTCAGCTGCAGTCTGTGAGGAGCACGTCATCCAGACAAGAGGATCACAGTTGTGTGAGGATCACAGTGGGAGTGTTTACCAGGAATCTCTGCTCCCCTTTCTCAGGAAAGATTTTAATCATGTGTGGTTAGTCTCCTCTTCCTCTGTCGTCACCTCACTGTGTTGTAACGCAGCTCAATTCAAGATACAGTTGTTCTTGGGTGATATCCAAAATATGATATCTTGATACAGTGAAGCCAGTTTCTTTTTGTTGCAGGGTTTGTATTTTATGTTTCAGGTATAAGTGATGCTGCCACGTTTTTTTTCCATATTATGAAAAATATCGCACATGGCGGGAAATATTATTAAACATTGGACCAAACCTAGTTGTCAGACACTGAACCGACATGTTAAACCAGCAGTGATCCACAAGCTGCTGATGCTGAGAAAATCAGGATTTTATAATCACAACATTGTCTAATGAAATCAGAATTAACCAGGTGTGTGATCAACTACACTGACATTTAAAATGGTCAATCATCATCATTATTGTTTCAGTATTCAGTAATAATAATAATAATAGTAATGATAATAATAATAACATTATTATTATTATTACCCTTATTACCCAATGATGATGTTGGTCCTCTGTCTCGTCACCTCCCCCTCCTCTAAACCAGGGTAGAGCGAGAGAAAAGAACGTATGAACATATGGGTGATGGAGTGAGATTTGTTATTGTCTTAATTATTTATGTCTCTATAAAACTCTGATGGAGCTGCGGGTTCACTGTTGTTTCTTAAAGTGGTTTTGGAAAAATAAACATTGCAGCTGCTTCAAGAAAGGAGAATTTTGAACTTTTAGTTATAAGGATGAAAACTTAAGATGATCAGCCTTTATGTTGAGCTCATCAGAGCAGTAGCTTCTCTTCAGACTGAGAACGGCCTCCCCAGTGTAATCACTACATACAGAAGTGCAGTCACATCAGATGGTGCCTGTTGTGTAGCTTTCTACTGACGGTAATGATTACAAACTACAGCTGCACATATCACATCATCTAATGGATCCTGTTGATGTTTTTGTTTCAGAAAACCCTTCAGTGCTCTGGCTTTCTCCCATGATGGAAAATACCTGGTCACTGGTGAGGTAAGAGCAGCAACACACACCTGTGTCTGTTACTGTGTCAATGTGAATCCAGGCTGCAACCAGGCCTGTTTGAATAAACCAGCTTTATTTTCAACAAATTCCTTGTCATAAAGGGGGTTAAAGTAAGTCTGGAGGATCAGTTACCATGGAAACTGACTCACCTGGTCCTCATCAGATTAGTTTTCAGGCTGAACAAGGCTGAGAGTTTGTTTTACTGCTGTTCTGGGAACATGAGTCTGTAACAATAAATATATATAGATATCTGCAATGTATTTGTTTTTAAATCCAGTGCTAATAAAATAAAGCTAATAGATAAGTCTCATAAGAAAAATTTTCACTATTTTACTGCATGTTTTTTCTCCTTTAAATATCATTTAAATTAAAATAAATACACCGACACCCATAAATCTTTCTTTTGATATACAAGAGGAGCATGTTATTCACACTGTATTTTCACCACACGGAGGCTGGTACAAACCAAGACATATAATCCAAATGGAGAACTTTAACATTCTGTAAAGGAAATTTTAAACAATAATTCAGCAGCAAACAACTATTCTGTATCTAAAAATAGAGTAATGGCATCCTCAGCAGAGAATGAAGCCACACCCCCTCCTTGTGTGACCTAATCTTTTTATGGTCCATCTGAGCCAATGCTGGTCTGGATGTGTAGCTGATGAAGCCTTTATTTTGGTCTGAGATGCTGGTTGTCTAGTGCAACACCTAGTGGCAGAAACGATTGCTTACAGAACCTTTAAATGACTAACAGAAATGATGCGTTTGTTCCTCGCTATAAGATAAACTCCTACTGGATCAGTCAGAGTAATGTAAACATCATCTTTCACATTAATAAAAGATCTAATCAAACAGATGTGTGTGTGTGTGTGTGTGTGTGTGTGTGTGTGTTTCAGAGTGGTCACATACCCTCTGTGCGGGTGTGGGAGGTGGGTGGAGGTCAGGTGGCGGAGGTTCAGTCTCATAAATACGGAGTTTCCTGTGTGGCGTTCTCCACCAACAGCTGTTACATCGTCTCCGTGGGATACCAACATGACATGACTGTCAGTGTGTGGGACTGGAGGGTGAGGACACACACTAACACAAAACAGACACACCAGAGGCTTCGTCACACATTGACAGCTGAGTCATTGACAGTTGAAACAGCTGTTGGTCCTGTGGGCAGGTAGCATGTAAAACAGCCACATGCACGTGTCTCCAGGTGTGACACAGTTCATTTACTACAGTAAGAGAACAACACTTCCTGCACATGTTTCACAATAAAAGCTTTTTGATCTGAAGAAAGTGTTAGTGGGTTTAAATAAAGAACGCTGGACTTGTCATCTGGTAAAGCTTTAGAGCAGACACAACTGATTGATTGTTTAATTGATTACTGGAAAATGAATCTGCATAAATAAGATTATTTATATCTTATAATAATAATTATTATTATAATTCTAATAATTATTTTCAGCCATAAGTTAAACAATTTTTCTTTACATGTTTTTGACCACTGTTATATCAATGACTGAGCCTGATAATGGAGACTGGGTCAGAAAACAGGGATTGATTATAGATCATTTCTATCATGAATGCATTACTTAATACTTTAGAAAACATACTGGTACAGAGTCTTTGCTGTAACAGTTCCAACATTAATGTGATGTTTTGTCTTCCTGTCTTTGTGTGTGTGAGCAGAAAGGTTCGATCATCGCTTCCAACAAGGTGTCCAGCAGAGTTTTCGCTGTCTCCTTCTCTCAGGACAACAGCTACTTTGTCACCGCAGGAAACAGACACGTCAAGTTCTGGTACCTGGACGCATCCAAAGAACGACGGGTACTGCCCTGACCTCTGATCAGCCATTCAAAGCTCAGCCTTTACCTGTAGTCTGAAGTAACGACCTTCTTTTAACATTTCTATTTTCTCCCCATAACCAGGTGAACAGTACGGTGCCTCTGATTGGTCGGTCAGGGTTGCTAGGCGACCATAAAAACAGCGTGTTCAGTGGGGTGACATGTGGCCGTGGCCTCATGGCGTCCAGCACCTATTGCATCACCAGCTCTGGCCTGCTGTGTCTTTTCAACAGCAGCCGACAGTTGGAGGCCTGGGTCAACCTCAAGGTCAGTGAGGGAACACCTATACAATAAAAAATAAAATATAAACAAAACACCTGGACAAATAAAATAAAATAAACGTGAAGAAATTAAAAAATAAATAAAATAAACAACATATTAGCTGTTTGACAATGTGGTGGTTGTGTTTTCCATTTCTGCTACATTTTTAATGTTGTACAGAGATTCAAATACATTATGACTGTGATACATTGACTTATAGGCTTCCTGGAGTCCAGGAGTTGGTTTCTGGTTTGATCATGACTGCCTCAATATTAACTCTTGCCACTGTGTAGCATACAGTAACTAGCAAAACAGAAAACAAGCAGAGGTTTGCATGTTTGATGAACACAGTAGGAGCTGCAGGCATGTGGCTGAAGGGTGGGTGGAGATAGAGGTGGGGCCAATTTATATATTCATAAGCCCACAAGTACTAAATGAGACGCAACTGCAGCTGTACATTTAAAAAAAAAAAAAAACACCTGTACTATTTACAAATGCACCTATATGATTAAATAAAACCATATAAATCACAGTGTGATTGAGTGTTATGAAATGGTTATGGTCATGGTTATTTAATGTAACTTGATGTTAAAGTAGCGAATCAAATAATTGTGCATTTGTTGTTGACAGACGTCGTCGGCCAGTTGTCTCGCCGTGAGCGAGGACTTTATCTTCTGTGGTTGTGCTGACGGTCTCATCAGAGTGTTCAGTCCATCCAACCTGCAGTACATCACCACCCTGCACCGACCTCACCGGCTGGGCGTCGACCTCACTCAGAGTGCACAGCACGGGTACTGAACACAGATACTGCTAATACATACTGAACACAGATACTGCTAACAGGTACTGAACACAGGTACTGCTAACAGGTACTGCTAACAGATACTGCTCACAGGTACTGCTAACAGATACTGCTCACAGGTACTGCTAACAGATACTGCTAATACATACTGAACACAGATACTTCACAGATACTGCACACATATACTGCTAACAGATACTGGAACCACAGACCACTCCTCTGACCCCCTGTTTGTTTACAGCCTGTTACCTGCCAGTCCAGGTGCTCAGTACCCTGACACACTGGCTCTGACCTTTGACCCCACTGCCAAACACCTGACCTGCGTGTACAACGACCACAGTCTGTATGTGTGGGATGTTAAAGACGTGAGGAACGTGGGGAAACTGTACTCGGCCCTGTACCACAGCAGCTGTGTGTGGAGCGCAGAGGTCAGTCACAGAAATACTACCGTCAGGAGTACTCGAAAGACTAATAGGAACACTTCGGTAATAGCGAGAATACCTCCACAATAAGTATAAATACCTGCTACCAGAAATGCAACATATACTCTAAGACATCATACAGAAATACCTCCAGTAATACGAGAAAAACTTCCTGTACTCCCAGAAGAATATCAGAAATACCTCCAACACTGCCAGCAGTAGTTCAAGCACCACCAGGAATACTTCCAATACTACCAGAAATGCCTCCAACATGGGTGGAGACACTTCCAGCAGTAACAGATATACTGTAATATAGATATACTGTCTTCAGTAATAGCAAACCTTTTTTCCATTATTATTATTATTATTATTCTTATACCAGAATAACCCTCAGTACTACCAGGAATATTACAGATACTAACAGAACTATTTAATACTAGATTTCACAGTAGAATCCTGATCCTGGATCTCAGACCAGTCTGAAGTAACAATTCTCAGTGTTCACCAGGTTTTGTTCATGCTGGATTTCCTGAGTCTCTGGTCTGGACTAAGAACCAGTCCTGGTTTTTCAGGTGTATCCAGAGCTGTCAGACGCGTCTCAGGCCTGTCTGCCTCCGTCCTCCTTCCTCACCTGCTCGTCTGATAACACCATCAGACTGTGGCACACTGACCCCCCCACCATACACAGGAACCTCTACAGCAACGTGAGACCAACCCCCCCCCACACACACACACACGCACACACACATACACACACACACACATACACATACAGCTGGTTACTGAAGGTCTGTTTTATCTTCCAGGACCTGCTGAAGATTTTGTATGTTGGGGAGAACACACAGCACCTGCTGGCAGAGGGGGAGAGGGGGGAGGCAGCAGGGGCTGATGGGAAGGCTGGGATCAGAGTGCTAGGTATCAGCCCTGATGGACAACACCTGGCAGCTGGAGACCGCTGCGGAAACCTGCGGTGTGACACACACACACACACACACACTCACACACACACACACACATATGTTATGAGGTGTGCTGACATGTCGCTCTTGTTCAGGATCTTTGGTCTGGAGTTTCTGGATGAGTTGGTGAAGATAGAGGCGCATGACTCTGAGGTGTTGTGTCTGGAGTTCTCACCCACATCCACAGGTAAGATCTCAGGTCAAAGGTCATCCAGTTACAGCTCCTCTCAACATACATACATAGATAGATAGATAGATAGATAGATAGATATATAGATAGATAGATCAGCCAAGCACAGACCCAGCCTTTTTTACCAGCTTGTCCAGTCTCTTTGTGTTCATGTCTGACATGCTGCTGCCCCAGCAGACTGCAGCATTAAAGGGTACACTGTCCACCACTGACTGATAAAACATGTGCAGCATTTCACTGCAGAGGTAAAAGGACCTGAGCTTCCTGAGGAAAAAGAGCCGGCTCTGCCCCTTCAGGTATATGGCATCAGATTATGATCTGGTCTGCCAAGTGGTGGTCGAGCTGAAGCAGTGTAGGCCTCCTTGACATTTGCATGAAACAGATCAAGTGTCTTATTTTCTTTTGTGGGACAGTCAACATGAAGCCAGTCAGGTGAGAGGTGAGAGTGACATGGTTGAAATCCGCCGACATTGCAATGAATGCATCAGGGTGCTGGGTCTGTACTCTCGCAACAGTCTCGTGAATGACGTCACATGCGACTGCAGGCTCTGCTCGTGGCTGAATGTAAACAACAACATAATCATAATATTAAGGTTAAAACCAGTTCCAGTCAGATGAGATAAAAGAGGTTCTAGAAGGTGGATTAGAAACTGAATAAAACCTGATTTCTTCAGGCAGGTCTCAGGACCGAGCTCTCAGACCTATATCTGTTGCTCATAAATCAGACAGCAGTCACATAACTATTAATTACATTTGGAACAGACTGACTAAACTGATTAACATTAACATTCTCAGAATATGACTGAAGCAGCAACAGTCATTTAACCTTTCAAGGTAAAACTGACATTTATGTAAATCATCTTTTTCCCTGTCAGATAAGGAGGTGGATCACAGGGGCAGAAGGTTGTAAGTTCACAGGCAGAGGCTGGAAAGTGATGTTAGTTATGTGATGTGTTGTGTATTTGTCTTCAGACTGAGGCTACGTTCCACACTACTACATTTTACTTTAAAACTCATCTCTTCTTCTACGTTCACATGACTCCAGATTCTTCCCTAAAACGGAGGCTTTGAGAAACTCTGCTGGACTAGTTTTAGTCTGAAAACTCTGTGTTTTCAGTATCTCCTGATTGGCTGTTGTTCACTTACATTCTCTATTTTAATGCTACAACTGCTTTGCTGTTCCTTGTTCAGAGTATTTACTATAACTAACCAACTGCAGAGTAGACAATCTGCTTCCTGTTTACATGCACATGCCCAGTTTGGTGAATGGCCATGTGATAGGGGCTTTCAGGTGTGATAGTCTGGACGGAGATTACATGACACCATCTCCTGTCAGACTGAAGACACAAAAAGATGCAGCCTGAGGAAGAGCTGATCCAAGCCTGTTCTGTTTAGTTCCTGTGTTCATGCTCGTACTGATCTTATTTAAATCTTTCTCACAGCTTCCCTCCAGCTGTTTTCTCCTTTGTTTTGGTGCATTATTGTGTCTCTAGCTGCAGATCTGAATAATGATGATCTTGTTGTTTCAGGTGTGAAGCTGTTGGCGTCGGCCAGTAGGGATCGACTAATCCACATCTTCAACCTGGAGAAGAACTACAGTCTGGAACAGACTCTGAACGACCACTCGGCCTCCATCACTGCTGTCAAGTTCGCAGGTAACAATGTTCACAGGTCAATACAGTAGGGGTTCATGTCGGTCTTGCTGAAGATGCTTCAGTAACAGATCACACTCATTCAAGATGTTTGAAATTATATGAAGGTTATCGGCCACACCCTCTCAGATGTTACAGGGTGCCTGATCCAAAACATTATATCGACCCTCATTAAAACATTTCATGTAAACCACCTGTTGTTGACAGAGGAAGAGGATAGTTAAATAATAGATAAGCTTCCTGCCACTCTTTACCTGTTACATGTGTTCCAGGTGAGAGTCCAGAGGTTCGAATGGTGAGCTGTGGAGCTGACAAGAGCATCTACTTCCAGACAGCTGAGAAGGTCAGAACACACTAATATCTAAAGAAACATCTGCAGTTCTGTTTGAGCTTTGAACCTAATAAAAAAACACAATCCCATGATTCCCTCGGTCATGATCGCGGTGTGGTCATCTCTGTCATGGTCCAGACAGAGGAGGGTCTGTCATTCTCCAGGAGCCACCACTTGGTAGAGAAGACAACGCTGTATGACATGGACCTGGACTCCTCAAGGACGCACGTCGCCATCGCCTGTCAGGACCGAAACGTCAGGTAAAGAAACAATAAACACCTGCGTCTGACGTCTCCAGACTGATGGTAGAAAACATAGTTTCTGCACTGAATGAACTGGAGCAGATGTGCATGTGTCTCTGTGTGTTCAGGGTTTACAACGTGGAAACTGGGAAGCTGAAGAAGTGTTTGAAAGGCTCCTCCAGTGATGAAGGAGCTCTGCTCAAGGTGAGGAATTTAATCTATCTACAGGATCCCATCCATCCCTGATACCAGTAATTTAAAAGTCTTGGTAAACCACAGGCTGGCCTCATAAAACCTCCAAAATTATTAAATTTCGTTGAAAAGTTTTTAATGTGCCACAAAGTTCTGATCAGGTTTTTATAATCTGTTCCAGGCTTCAGCTAGTTTCAGTTTCATGTTGATCCAGCTCTGTTGAAACAAACCTTTGGGATTCTTATCAAACATACATACAGTATAAAGTGTGGGGCAGTTTGAACAAGGTGTGCTGGAGTTATGACAACTTCCTGTGTCATGGCGAAATATTGTAAATCGCCATAGTCAGGCTGTTCAACAAAAAGTCACTGTTTTCACTATAAAGCATCAGCAAGGTCTTAAGCATTCTCACAATGTGTTAAATTTCCATGATGAATCATCGTAATTCACCATGCCACCCCGGGCGGATCCTCTAATGAAAACTCAAAAGCTTCGCAATTTAGCATCACAAAGATCTTATGATTAGATCGACCAAATATGATGTTGATATGATTCATTCTCCAGGAGGAGATTGTTAAATTCCGATGCCTGTAAATGGCAAAATCGACGGCAGAATTGCACAGTAAATTCAAAATATCTAATTTCCTGTTTAGGGTTGGAGTACTGACAGACTTTGTTGTAGGTCATGGCATGTTCCATCTGCCTTCTGAATTTAGTATATGTAGGTGAAACACAGTGCGAGTATCATCACTGAAATTATCTAGGGGGCGCTATCCAGTGATTTTGCCACACCCATGGGCAAAGCTCATGAATTAAAGATGTCAATTTTCCCTCAAAAAGGCCATTTATTTTAGGAAAGAAAAATTTCTGTCCAAGGAATTACAATAGGGTCCTCGCACTGGTCGGTGCTCACATGAATATATATTCAATAATCATGCGACATCTATTCGATGACCAGTTCAGACCAGTTACCTGTTCATACCCATTCAGACTCGTTCAGACCTGTTAACATCAGTCTTAGGTGATCCAAATCACAAAACACATTGAGGACGTATTTGAGATCCCATCTGATCTGGACAACATGTGTCCACGTTCTTTTAGCAGAGTGAACGTGTCCTGAGCCACATTGAAGGACCAACTATTAGGGCTGAGTAAATCGACATATTATGGAAATCACAACATGGTCAATTTCTCTCTCTCCTTTTTTTCTTTTATTTATTTGAAAAAAGGTATTGTCAATGTACAAAAAATAAGCTCAAATAATTTTACATGAGGCCCTTTTCCATTTTTTTGTGTAAAAGTATAAGTGCCCACACATTTGCCCACAAACACATCTATATTTTCCCACCTACCCACTTGTATACAACTTTCATACCTGTGCAAATTTCTACTTCAACCTGTCTTGCATTCTTAAGGAAGTAACTATATATATTCAAACCAAGGGAGCTCACATTTATATTATTTCCATCAAGAAGAGGAAGAGGACATGAAACATTGGGGTCATACAAAGTCTGCTCGGGTTGGGGTTATACATTGGATCCATTTATTCCAAATTTGATAGAATTTGTCTTTTTCAGAGAATATGTCAACTCTTCAATTTTGAATATTTCCAGAATTATTCCATGCCAATCTTCAAATGTAGGAGGTATTGGGTTTAGCCACTGTCTAGTAATACATTTTTTACTTGATGCCAAAAGGGCCTGTAGCAGCTTTATATCCCTCCTCAGTTTCATGCACGAAACGTGGCCCAGGTACAGATTCTCCCAAGTTTAGAAGTATTTGAGTCTTGAACGCTGTACTTAATGTTTCGTGAATGCCGCTACAATATAGGTTTAGTTTGGGGCAGCCCCAGAATATATGAAAGTGATTTGCCTTGGTTGCACTGCATTGTCCCCAACATTCCCAATTTGTATTCTTATATTTTCCCTGATGCGGAGTCTGTTGTGTTGTGTAGTGTTTTCTCCGGTCCGTGGAGTTAATTGAAAACCATTGAAAACTGCAAATTTCCCTCCAACCTCCTCAGAGAGCCTAATTCTTGCTTCTTTTTCCCACTTTTCTTTAATGTAGAGAGGCTGTTTTCATTTTTTTAGCATAGAACAGAGCATTGTACAATCTATGGATGGCTTTGTTTAGAGATGAGCAGAAGGCTGGTTTCAGGATTTTATAAAACTCAGATTCTGCTGTTGATTGGTCTGTAGGTCTGTAGGTCTGCATTTCTGATTAAATAGTCATGCATTCGGAGGTATCTGAAAAAATCCTTTTGCTCTAGGCCAAGTTTGTCCTGCAAAGACTGGAAACTTTGTAGTGCACCGTTGTGTGTAAATGAGAGGTAGGTTGTAAGTCCTTTACCTATCCAGGATTTGAATCTTTTATTTCCTCTACTGGGAAGAAATTCTGTGTCATAGGCACACCACCTAAAAAGTTTTAACATATATTGGATTTCACAAGACTTAACCACCTTCTGCCATATTTTCAAAGTGAGATTTATCCAGGGTTTTTTTTATATCTTCCAATTTGGCTGCAAGTCCTCTATCAGCAATTGTGGCTTGTAGGGGAAAATTAGGAGTCACTCCAAATTCTAATTCCTTCCATTTGGCTTTGTGTTCCCAATTGCACCAGTAGAGTAAAGGAATTAACTATGAAGCAAAGAATTAGTTTATTAGACAAGGAAGTGCCATTCTTCTGTTTTCTTTTCCTAATTGTAAAAAATTAAATCTGATCCTTGGTTTCTTTCCCTGTCAGATGAACTGGGAAATCAATTTGTCTCGGTCTCTAAACTGTTTGTCACTCACTTCTACTGGTAGAGTCAGAAAAATGTATAATAAACGAGGGAGAATATTCATCTTGACGGCACGTATTCTTGAATTCAAGTTTAGAAAGGGGATAATGTATATCTGATTTTATTCTTGAAGATAATGGTCCATTATATGCTTGTGATAGTTTTGAAATGTCTTTTCTCAAATTTATTCCAAAATATTTGATTGATTTCCCATTTGAGGTCATATTTTTCCTGTAAGCTTCTTGGGGCATTAAAATCTAAAGTCAAGACCTGTGATTTAGATATGTTGATCTTATAGCCTGATAGTTTCCCGAAGTCAGCCAGCAGCACCATCAATCCTATAAATGATATTTCCAGATCCTCCAGGAAGACCAGAACGTCGTGAGCGAGCAGCACCACCTTCATTTTGGTCCCTGCCGCCGTAATGCCTTTGACAACTTCACTTTGTCTTATTTATTGACCGAGGGGCTCAACAAATAAAGCAAAGAGGAAGGGGGGAATTGGACGGCCCTGTCTTGTTCCCCTCTCCAGGACAAAAGAATCAGAGAGATGCCCATTAAATCTTTATTCACGTTTCCCTAACACTTTATACAAAAATACCCACCTAACTGAATCAAAGGCTTTCTCCGTGTCTAATGCGACTATCATTGTTTAGTTTTGTCTTTAGTTGTCTGTTTTAGTAAATGTAATGTTCTTCTTATGCTATCTAAAGTTTGTCTTTGTTGGATGAATCCAGTTTGAACTAAATGGATGAGGTCAGGTAAGAGTTTTTCCAGTCTGTGAGCTAAGATGGATGTACAGTACATGACTTGTAGTCTAAGTTAAGAACACTAATAGGTTGGTAGTTACCACATTTGTGTTTGTGTTTGTCCTCCTTGGGAATGACTGAGATAATTGCCTCCCTTCAAGAGGGTGGGACTCCTTTCTGTAAGATCCAGTTAAATGTGTTAAGTAGTAATGGGGATAATTGTGGTTTTAAAGACTTGTACCTTTCTGTGGTAAAGCATCAGAGCCTAGGAACTTTCCGGCCGGTCAATTTCAACATCCAAATCACAGCAGCTGCAGGTAAAATGTGTCACAATCTTGTATCTTGGTGTGATGAGTCCTTTCTCTTTTAAATGTGTTTCAAACTAAAGACATGATTATCAGCTTTACAAAGGCTCCCTCTAGTCCTGTACTAGCCAGCATCAAAGCTGCTGACATTGAGCTGGTGCAATATCTGGATTTTGTACTTGACAACAAATTGTATTTTGAACCTCATATTTATTCCACAGCAACAAAAAAAAAAGGTCCAACAGAGACTTTTTTCCTGAGGAAGATGTTTTTAATGTCTCCTCTGATGATGACTCTCTTTTGTGGAAGTTTTATTGAATCAGTTCTACATTGTTGCTTGGTATGGTAATCTGACTCTGGTCAACAAACACAGGCTGGTGGCCTCATCAAAGTTGCCATAAAGATTTCAGGGAGGAGTAAAGTCCAGCTTACAGACCTCTATAACAGGCAGGGAAGAAAAGCTGCCTCCCCTCTGTAGAGCCAAGATCACCCTCTTTGGACAGAGTTTGAACTCTTACTTGCTGGTTGTCAGTTAAGAGGTTCCCGTTATGAGAACCAAGAGATACAAGGTTTCCTTTGTTCCCGCTGCTGGCAGATAGTATTTTATTGTCAAGAGATCCCTTATTTGCACAAACTACGTATGTGACTTTCGCACTTTGACCTTGATGAATGAAGTCTTACTCTGGCCATCATGCCATACTGTCTGTTGATGTCAGTAGTGTTGGTGCTGTGTGTCTTTATGTGTGTGTGTTTGTGTATAGCCTTGCTGCAATTCACTTTCTCTGTAAGGGACAATAAAGAACTGAAGCATTTTTTAAATGAAGCATTGAGGTGCTACAGAGACTGGACCACAAATCATATTTTCCTGATGTGAGGGAACATGTTTGTTTAGTACAGACCACAGCAAATTTCACATAATCATTTTTACATTTACATTTTTTTTTTCTCAGTGAAATTAACAAATCACTCCTACTAGTCATGACTCATATCACTACATCTTTCAAAAATAATGGTTACATGATTTTTTTTTACATATCGTCCAGCTTCTCACCTGACGTCCACAGTCCAATTAGTCTCAGCACAGTTTTATTATGACCTGGTAATGAATAAAACTTTATGATAGAGTGATCTCTCTCTCTCTCTCTCTTACTAACTCACTCTCTCTCTCTCACACACACACACACACACACACACACATAGCTGTTTATTAGCATATACGTGAAGCAGGGAGGTGGACCGGAGACTCTAACTTCAGGTGTGAGCTGACAGACTCAGAGCAGTGCAGCTGTGATCGGATCACCTTAGACGTATGTAAATGCAGGTGCAGGGGCTCTCTGTCATGTGACATCACTTATCAGGAAGTTGTCACTGTAATTGTTTATGTTATCTGTGGTGCAGTGATGTGTTTGGCTAATATTTGCATTGTGTTCAGGTTCAGATGGATGTGTCTGGGAGTTTCTTTGCCACTAGCTGCTCTGATAAAAACATCAGCATCTTCGATTACGAGTCAGGAGAGTGTGTCGCCACCCTCTTTGGACATTCAGGTGAGTAAATCCAGCTCACCTTGAAGAATGTGTTCTTTAGGGGGAGCTTTATGCAGCTTTGTGTTACTGAGTGACTGGAGCTCGGTTTATTTTTACATCTCGCATCTATTTTTACATAAAAAAAGATGATGTTAATGTCAGGTAAAAAATTTGACATCTCTTCTTCAGGTGTTTAATGTCTGTTTCCTCAGAGATCGTCACCTGTATGAGGTTCAGCCAGGACTGCAGACACCTCATCACTGCCTCAGGAGACAGGTAAACTGCTGTGATGTCAGGAGACAGGTGAACTCAGGTGTCTGTGTTAAAGAAACACCTGATGTAGATCACTTTTAAACTCTTTGATGATTCTTAATATTTTTAACTATGTATATTGTTGTGTGTGTGTGTGTGTGTGCGCGTGTGTAGTTGCGTGTTTGTGTGGACGCTAGACTCTCAGATGACAGCCACTATGAGGAAGAGGCGGGGTGTCAGACTGAAAGGCGCACCTGAAACCTGCAGCCGCAAACAGCTCGACATCAGGTGTGTGAGGAGTTAACAGGATCAGTTGATCTGGTTAAAATGAAGTCAGGTTTGTGTTTATGTCAGACCGAACCTGGTCCTTGTTTTTTCAGGAGGGAGACCTTCATCACTGTTCCCTCCTCTCAGATGGAGGAGGAGGAGGAGGAGGAGGAGGGAGAGGCGGACCTCAGTACTCCAGCCAGACTGCAGTCTGCTCACGGTGAGGAGGGGGAGGGAGGAGGGGGAGGGAGGAGGGGAAGGGGTGTGGTTCCAGGTTGAAACCACATGAACACCTGGATGATGACTTTAGGTTGTGTTGTTCCTGTTCACACTGGATTAAAAAAAACATTGAGGGATTAGTGCTGCTAATCTAACCAAGGACTGTTTTCATTATCAGTCTGATGATTGTTTTCTTTAGTTTATCAAATGTTTGGCCAAAACCCCCAAAATATTAATTTTACAATGAAGTGACAGAGAAAAGCAGCAAACATTCGTCACAGTTGCACTGTTGTGAAACTGATAACTGATTATCAGAAAAATTTGAGATTATTTTTCTGTCAAATGATGAACCCCATCCTGAGTCTTTTAATATTGATTATCTCCTGATGCAGTCTGATCTGATACTTAGATTTACAGTAACAGCTGTAGATACTTTCACAGGCATCTTGGTCCAGACACTGATTCAAGTTGATCATCTTTAATTATTGATTTGTAATGAATGAAAAGTTTAATTGGAGTATGTGACATGAAGTGATCTGCTGGAGAGAAGATGTCTCACTCTGTTGGAACTACAGAAATGTCACAGTCATGGTGTGACAGAGTGGAGCCTCTTCTACCTCATAAACGATCTTTGGCAGCACAGACACCAGAGAGCATACCAACCTGTCTGCCTCATTCACAATTAAAGTTAATTAGTTAATTAGAGCAGCGCTAGAAGCAGGAAGTGTTTGAAACTCAGAGGATCAGTTAGAGTAAAACTTTAATGTCCCACAGCAGCAGGACAATTGTCTTTGTATCACCATTAAAAACAGTGAAGACACACACTCATACAGTATTAACTGCTGCAGTTTGATCAGTTTCATTTTTGGAGATATGATCCAGTAAAATATTCCTGATCAGCCTGGATATGGATCATCAGGATGTTTCTCTGTGTGTGGTTTAATCTCTCCTGCTGTCTGTTTCTGTGCTGATGGATCAGTGTCTCACTGTGGCTGAACCATCACTGTCTCAGTATGTGTGTGAATCATGTTGTCTGTGTTTCAGAGGCTCAGCTGCTTCAGACCAATGGAAAACTTCCTATGTGGTTCAGAAAACTGGTCAGTCTGATGTTTATCAATTATAATATTGATCTATTCACAGATAATCGTCCAGGTAGTGGATTGATTTTCTTCCTTCAGATAGACGGTGCATATTTTTCGGGACAATGAAGTTCAGGTGTGTTTTGTGTGTTCAGCAGGGTGAGGGTGGAGCCTCGTTGATCGTTCAATCAGGTACTGAGCCTCGTCAGGTACGGAGTCGGTGGACAGAGCAGCTGAACCCTCTGACTATCTGCTCCAACTTCTCCCCAAGTCCCACCAAGGAAGAAGAAGAAGAGCAGAGGGACGAGGAGGAGGACGAAGACTTCCACCCTCAGAGTCTGGAGAGTATGCTGGGGGAGGGAGAGGAAAAGGAGGTGAGCATGTCTGTTGGATGGCTGAGGAGGTTTGTGTCTTGTTTGAGGTTCTGGTCCTGAAGTGGTCTCTGTTTGTTGATAAGGAAACACGCCTGGATCCTGCAGAGCATTGTTGATTTTCTGCTCCTCAGTTGATGAGCTCATTTCACATTCTCTAGTTTTCCTGTGGACACCTGCTTTTTTCAAAGTAACGAGACTGTAAAACAGCTGCATCTCCCACACAGTTCTTTATATCCTGATGTAAAATGTTTGCTCAGAATACTCAGTCTCCCATGATGCAATGTGCAGAGGAAAAGTAGGAGCTGTGCAGAACAGATACCTGACTGTGTGTGACGTTCAGGTGCTGCAGACTGCAGGTGAGGACAGGAGCAGCTACATCCTCTACCCCAGTACAACCACTGACAGGTGAGATAATATATAACACACATTGTGTCTGTGTGTGTGTGTGTGTGTGTGTGTGTGTGTCTTTTAATGTGAACATCAGATGTGACTCTCACCCTGTCTGATCAGTGTTGCTGTTTCTTTCAGGGAGTTTGATGTTGAAGCTGTGACTGACCCTCGGCGGTCTCTGACCCAGCTGGAGGTCAGAGGTCAGGGGGCGGAGCCAGTGTGGAGTACTCAGCTGAGTCCAGACTCTGCCTGCTCTGAGGGGTCTGCAGGAAGTCAGGAACAGCAGCATGATGCTGGTTAGACCTCAGACTCCACACAGAGGACATGTGATGTGTCTCAGACATTAATGTTCCTCCAGGTTTATTCAGACATGACATGATGTTAAAAAGTCACAGTGCCTGGTGAAGTCTGGAAGCTGCTCCGCAGTTCCCACTGAGTTTAATAAGACAAGGAGTGTTTTCTGTCACAAGCTTAAGATTAATCAATGGCCACTGTTGTAGAGAGAGAACGTCACTCACGATAAAGCCACTGGTCATTTAATCATGTGATGTTATCACAGTGACTTCCAGTGCTGCTGCTTCATGAAGTCTGACAGCACAGATCACATGTTCACACAGGGGAGAGATCATTTTTGTAGACTGATCCAGTTTGAGAAGAATCTCCTGAACAAATCTGATCAGTTTATTAGACTGATTTTATTTTCTCTGAGCAGAAGAGATATCTAAAGCTCCATATTTTCCTCTTCTCGTGGTTTTTATTTGAAGTGTTGATCCATAAGAGGATATATTTGTGGTATTAAGAACCAAAGACCATGTAGTTTTACATCTCCTCTCTCAGACTTCTTTCTGGAGCTCTAGTAACAATGGTCGGTGAGCCATCAGAAGAGAGGAGGCTCTGAGCCTCTCCTCTGAAATAAATAATTAGAAAATAATTTGATTTCCATTCAGTCAGGGATTTTTTTTGGATATGAATGAGATTCTCAGAGAACTAAGGATGTTCCTCTAACCAGGTGCATTATTAAAAACAATGTTGACATTATGGATGGAAGCAAAGCAGTTACTTGAAGGCACTTTCTATTTAACATGACCAACAGTTTAGACACACCTCATGAAATAACAGATTAATGTGCGTTGTTAACGGACCCAGTGCACCGGCTACTATGAACAGAAACACACAGCTTCTTCACATCTTTGCTGAAATGCAGCTACACATCTGTCTTTAGACTTTCCGCTGACTTCATTGGGACATCATCTGTCATGTTGTTGTCTCTCACGTATTTACGTAACGGAGTTAACCTATGGTGCACGTGCACAGTTGAGTTGCGGCTCGTTTCAAAGGTTATGTAACAAGTGTTCCTACGATGGCAAGTGTACATTCATTTACTGACTTGTATCGAGCAAACGAAGCAGCATTGGAAACATCCATTGAGAGGAGAAGCAGCAGTGCAGGCAGAGGTCAAGCTAAGCTAACAGGCTAGGCTATGAAAATGTAGCTGAGCTAGCTTTCATCTCCAGCAGCACGAGTTGTCCAAGTGTAACAGACTGACTCTGTCATGTTTCTGTGTAAAAGCATCACAGATAAAGAAAGTGTCAGAAGAGTGAACGATGAATGAAAAGATGTTTTCTGTCTCTTCATCTTCACTAATCAACCATTTAATTCACTGAGCAGCTCAGAGGCTACCGGCAGGTACCAGCATCTTTTAAGGTGGAATGTTTTCCTGCGTGTTACGTGACTTTTGGAAATCAATCAATACACCTTATATTTCAATCAGTATGACAGCTTTGACCATTTCATTTGATTTTATTATCTCTCTACACGACAGACTTTTTAGTGATTGGATCTTTGGCCGCTTATAAATGTAGATAAGTATCAACCGGATTCTGCAAACTGCAGATATATTATTTCATCACTTTGAGAAAAGACAAGTGGCGGAGCGTTGTTCTGGTGGCTCTGGCAGCTCTACACCTACGCTCACGTCAAAAGATCATATTGTGAGGGCTTCACACATCCACAGGAGAGTGTAAAAGACGTACATTAAAAGATCGGTCTCAGGTTTAATGAATCAGCATCGGATTATTCAAATAAGGAACGATTTTTTTCAACCCAGCCCTACTGTATAGTTGTGACATCACAAAGTTCCAGAAGTTTTGACGGCTGGTTTTAACTGGACTGAGCACTTTGATACTTTCACAGTATTAATATAGAACCTAGACCTGCTTTATAATCAAACAACACATGGACATCTACCTTTATGCTATAAAAGACCTTTAAGCAGTAAATAAATTACAGCACATGAAGTGTGTCGTCTCTCTACATGTTTCAGACGTCATGTTAATGTCATCACACTAACTATCCACACATCGTCATCATTATTTAATAAGTGTCCTCTGTCCTCTGTCAGACACAGACTCTCTGAGTCAGGGCAGCTCTGTGGGCTCTTTGGGTCTGGAGGACGACGAGGACAGAAACTCTCTGAAGAACCACTTTGATACTCTGGCCTCCAGTCTGAACGAAGGTATGAATGGCATCATCATCATCTTCATCTTAATCACAGAGTCAAAGAGTTGTGAAGTGTGTGTTTCAGTATTTTCTTTAATGACCTCTGAATGTTAATGAACTAGGGCTGCCACTAATTACTCTTTTTCTAACGATTAATCTATCAACTATTTTATCGATAAATTGATTAATCTAAACGATTAATTTTCCTTCAGAAAATCCAAAAATCTGGGTTAGACATTTTCACAAACATTCTCAGGCAGCAGCAGATGACTTATGACTTTATGAGAGTATTTATCAGCTACAAGGGCAAAAAATATTAAAAAGCTCCATCTATTAATGAACAGACAACACTAAAATGAAGTTATCCTTCACATGTTTGTGAGTGATCTCACTGTGCGCCATAAAAAATTATAATCACAAAATAACACTGGTTAAAAAAGACTTCTAGTGAAGGGATTTGAACTGTGATGTGCTCATCCTCCCAAATTCAGACATTAACCAGCTGATTTTATCTTCTATCTTATCCATACACTCAATGATCCAACTCAGACTGGTTCTTTTTTGAAATAAAAGAATGAATTCAGAACAGGATTTAAATTGATTGTTCTGGTTCGTCTCAGCCAGTCGCTCAGTTAACAACAATCTGCCACATTTTAAGATTCATGGTAAACTAAGATAATCAGTTAGAATCACATACAGACAGTGTTTGGCGTTGTAGCATTTCCTAACAGTTCGCTATTAACTTAACCAGCGTGGTTTTGTCTAAAAGACACCGGGAGTTGCTGGAGGAAACTGATGAAAATATCTCTTTTCTGTTTGTTGTTTGTTGAACAGGTGGCTGGATAAAGTTCTTAATGGCCTTTTACTTTTTATTGCAGTATAGTAATATAGTGTGTGTGTCTACGCTGTGTACCTGCAGCCCCGCCTCTCTTGGAGAGCAGAGAGAGCAGAGCAGAGGACAGAGAAGCAATGCAACCATACATGATTTAGAAATAGATAGATAGATAGATAGATTATTTATTTATCCCCTAGGAGAAATTCATGTGTCCATTAGCTCATTGTTAATGATAATAATAGTAATAATAATAATTATAATATATAAATAAAATATAATAAATAAACAATAATAATTAGATTAGTCCACTTCCTTTGGCTGAGGTGTTCTACAGCCTGATGGCAGTGGGAACAAAGGATCTCCTGAACCTCTCTGTTCTGCAGCGCAGTGAGATGAGACGATTACTGCACCTGTAGCTGCTTCTCTGTCCTGCCAGAATGTTGTGGAGAGGATGGTTGGTGTTGTCCAAGATTGCGTCCATCTTACATTGCATGTGTCTCTCCACAACAGTCCTGAGTGAGTCCAGACTCCTGCCAAGCACAGACCCAGCCTTTTTGACCAGCTTGTCCAGTCTCTTTGTGTTCATGTTGGACATGCTGCTGCCCCAGCAGACTGCAGCATTAAAGAGTACACTGGCCACCACTGACTGATAAAACATGTTCAGCATTTCACTGCAGACGTTCAGGTAGATGACATCCCTGTTCAGGGACCAGTCCAGTTTACTGTCCAGGTGCACACCTAGGTATTTATAAATGTGCAACACCTCAATGTCCTTCCCTCGAATGTTGACTGGCTGAAGGGTGGGCCTAGACCTCCGAAAGTCCATGACCATCTCCTTGGTCTTGGAGGTGTTCAGAAGGAGGCAGTTCTTGTTGCTCCATTCACTGAAGGCCATCGTCAGATCCCTGTACTCCTCTTCCTGCCCATTCCTGATACACGCCACAATAGCTGTGTCATCAGAGTATTTCTGGATGCGGCAGGACTCAGAGTTGTATATTAAAGTCGGCCGTATACAGGTGAACAGGAACAGAGCCAGAACAGTCCCCTGTGGAGCCCCAGTGCTGCTCATCACTGTCCCTGAGACACAGTTACCCAGCCTGACATACAGTTGTCAGGTAATCCACAATCCAGGACGTGAAGCAGGGATCCACCCCCATCCCTCCCAGCTTGTCTTTAAGAATGGGGGGTTGGATGATGTTAAATGCACTTGAGAAATCAAAGAACATAATCCTCATGTAACTACCTGGCTCATCCAAGTAAGAATGGGCCGGTGGAGCATGTGAAGGACAGCATCATCCACTCCAACATGTTCCTTGTAGGCGAATTGTAGGGGGTCTAGGGCTTGTTCAACCTGTGGCCTCAGAAGGTGGAGAATCAGCCGCTCCAGGGTCTTCATGATGTGTGTTGTGAGGGCCACCGGTCTGTAGTCATTTATCTCAGCCAGTCGTCCTACTTTAGGGACCGGAACATGACATGATGTTTTCCACAGGACTGAGACCCTCCCTGTTTGTAGGATGAAGTTAAAGATCCTCTGGAGAGGCTCAGCCAGCTGGGCTGCTCAGTCCTTTAACAGCCTCGGACACACACCATCTGGACCTGGTGCCTTTCCAGGACGTAGCCTCTTGAGCTCCGCCCTCACCTCCTCGGCTGTAAAGGACAGGAGACTTGACCCCAGTGTGGAGGGAGTTGCAGCTGCAGTGTCAGGTTGTGGAGGAGATGCTGTAGGAGAAGCTGCAGCTGAAGCAGTGGGAGAGAGAACAGGTGAGGCTGTGTCACACCTGTTGTAGAACAGGTTGAACTCATTGGCCTTGTCCACCTCACCTGATGTTGTCTGGCTGTTCTTCTCTTTATAGCGAGTGATGGTCCTCATCCCCTTCCACATCTCTCTGGTGTTGTTGTGCTGCAGCTACTTCTCTACTTTCTTTTTGTAGTCCTCCTTCTCCTGCTTTAATCTCCTCTTCAGCTCATGTTGCACACACCTGAGCTTCTCCCTGTCTCCATCCCTGAAGGCCTCCTTTTTCTGCTTGAGGAGGGTCTTGATGTCACTGGTGATCCAGGGTTTGTTGTTTGGAAAGCAGTGCACAGTCCCTGTGTCCATACAGAAGTTAATGTAGTCCGTGCTACATTCAACCATTCTATCAAGGTCAGGGTCCTTGCTTTTATCATTTTCCTGTGACTCCAACAGGACATTCCAATCTGTTCACTCAAAACAGTCTTTTAGAGACTCACTGGCCTCTGGGGTCCAGTTCCTGAATGAGCAGGTGGTTGCAGCCTGCCTCAGTACACAGGGCTTGTAGGAAGGCTGGAGAAAAACCAGATTATGATCTGATCTGTCAAGTGGTGGTAGAGCTGAAGCAGTGTAGGCCTCCTTGACATTTGCATACAACAGATCCAGTGTCTTATTTTCCCTTGTGGGACAGTCAACACACTGAGTGAAGCCAGTCAGGTGAGAGGTGAGAGTGACATGGTTAAAATCCCAGATATTGCAATGAATGCGTGAGGGTGCTGCGTCTGTATTCTCAACAGTCTCGTGAATGATGTCACATGCAACTGCAGGCTCTGCTCGTGGTTGGATTTAAACAACAATGGCGACGATGTGTGAGAACTCCCTCGGTACATAGTACGGTCTAAGACCGACTGCCAACAGTTCAATATCCCGACAGCAGATCTTTCCATTTGCTCTGGCGTCTCTGTCCACTCGTACTACAGTGAAGCCGGGTAAATCCACACAACGGTCGGGGGTGTTGTCGTTTAACCAGGTCTCTGTGAAAAACATGAGACTACACTCACGATACCTATAGTCGACGATCTCTTTGTTGTGATTGTTATTATTTCTAAGATAATAACAAATACTGAATGCTATTTAAACAACGTAATATGTGACCAAACATGAAATTATGTAGATAACAGCTACAACATCACAAATACCAAATTCACCAGCTTATAGAAACAATACTGATTTCCACGCAGCAGAAAGCTATCAAATGACTATTACAATTGGAAAGCCATAATTGCTCATAGATTATTAGCATGTACTCTATATAAACTAATTATTTGAATGTCACACAATAAAATACACCACATGACACCTGTGTGTTGTCATACTTAATTGTAAACTGCAAATGTACTCTCAAGCAATGTTTTCCAAGACACAAACAAAAGATGGAAAGGATAAGGAAGCTTGAGCTGCACTCTGACCACATGTAACTTGTCAACTACAGGATTTCCTGTCATCTCTGAACTATGACCTGGCTGCATCACATGACTAAAACAAGCAATGAAAAAAAAACAGCATTAAAAAATGAAAGAATTGAGGATTACTCACAAACGACCACTAGGGGGAGAAATACTAAAACTAGATACAAAGTTATACAAAGCCTGATAAACTGAATAATGAGAATTTCAAACACTTCATCAAAGAGTTGCAACAATCAGTCAATCAATAAACAATTAATAAATTTTAAGAAAATCAATCAACAACTGTTTTAAAAATCAATCAATTGTGGTGGATTCAGCTTCTCAAATATTTTTGAGTTGTAGATAAAATTAGACTTTGCTCTGTTTTGATTCTCTGTTTAAATGAATGAATTGATTAATTGAGGAGATAATAAATTGATTGATACTGAAAATAATCTGAATGTTTGATCAGGTTTATAAAAAAACATGCAACAGCTCTGTGATTGGATCTATGTTAGTGAAATGCACCCTGGGAGTTGTAGTTGACCTCTCCTTCAGTTTAGTGTCTCCTCACACTTCACTTCTCTCTTCACGCTCTTGCTGCTGCGTGCTCATATGCACTGAGGCCTTTGTTACCTTTGACCTTTCAGAGAGGTTTGACACTGACCTGAGGACTCTGCAGCCTCCGGAGGAAAAACACTTCCTGAACCCTCGACTTAGCATCTCCACCCGCTTCCTATCCCGCTTCCAGGACAGAATCAGGTCGGTACCCAGAACTCAGCCTTTGACCTTTGACCCAGAGGGGTCTCTGGGTTTGCCTGGTGGTTGTTGTCATGGCGATGACTGTTTGTTACTGCTGTGTCTTAAGGGTGTGGCCAAGTCGAACTCCAGCCCCCGTATCCATCCCGACCAGGATCTCAGAGGAGAATGACATCAGCAACACATCGGTACGGACACGTCTGAAACACCTGAGTGACACACATGTATATATGCTGACACTGGCTGCTGCTGTTTATTGCAGCAACGCATCAACATGTTTGTACAGGACGTGTTTATAACTGTGGGTTTTCTTGCCAAAATACTTCATGTTTTGTAAATTGTAATATTTTTATAATATTAAAGACGCCCCCCATTATTAGTGTCCAAGTACAAATATAGTAAAATGGTGGCTATGATATAATTTTGGAAATGAACAAACACTAAAGTTAAAGATCATTATTATCATTGTTGTTGTTGTTGTTATTATTGGCTTCACATTTCTGTTTTTACTTTTACAGTGAAATATTTATATTTTTCATATTACTTCTAAGTAACATAATTTCCACATGTATGAGTCAACATATTTGCAAATGAAGCAACATGATGGTGACGTGTTACAGTTTAGCTGATAGTCATTGAAGCTTCTGAGACTGAATGTTTGTTTTCAGATGAACTTGGAGTCGAGCAGCAACGTGAGATCAGCAGAGTCGACTCAGAAAGAAAGCAGCGGCGGTGGCGGTGGTGAGTCAGCAAAGATTCTTCTGTTTTTTTCTGGTTTTCAGATGACAAGCAAAAATAACTGAAACACAAATGTAAACAGGAAATGTCTAGATGTGATTAGTCTACCTGAGGCCTATACTATGAAGCAGGAGCTGATGTTATGAAGATCACTTAAGGTTTACGGCTGGGTTTTCAGTCCTATGACACTGGTTCACTTGTTACCGGGGTATATCACCATGGTAACTGATGCTGAACTCGCCTGCTCTGGATGAGATCAAAGCCTGTCAACAGCCAAACCTCTGACCAATCAGATCACTGGAAAAACTTAATCATCATTCTACAGGATCCTGAAGGGACAAAAGAGTTTACAATAAAGTGACAAATAATAAAGATCTGTAGATGTTTGTATAGATCAGTGGATGTTTTGCTGTTTGAGTCTTTCCATGTGTCCACTCTGGTTTTAAAACAGCTTCTAACAAACAGAGGAGAGTTTATCAGTAAATAACTACATAATAACTATTGTAGCTTCATTTGAACTGAGCACAGGTTCTTAAATCCCACAGGATTCTTGACAGTGATGAAGCTTTTACTCTCTCCTTCATCACTGCAGCTCAGAATAACATGAGGAGACTTTACAACACATTCAACATATTGGAGGACTCATTGTGTTGTAAATCATGTCACAAAATAACAGAACAAAACACAAATGTAACAGTAACGTAGTAACTGACCAAGTGACATGTAAAGTAACGTACAGACAATGTACCCCAAGGGACGCCATACATCTTAAATGTTGGACTGCTCCTTTAAACAGTACAGCAGTACAACTGTGTGTGTGTGTGTGTGTGTGTGTGTGTGTGTGTGTGTGTGTGTGTGTGTGTGTGTGTGTGTGTGTGTGTGTGTGTGTGTGTGTGTGTGTGTGTGTGTGTGAGACTACAGTGAGATGCAGCCATTCCATCCTCCGTAGAAGAGCTTCCTGTATGATATCCCATCAGCCCTCTCGCCGCCCCACACGCAGACGACACACTGTGGTGGTCGTCCAGTGCAGAGAAACACTGGGAGGTGTGTGTGTGTGTGTTTGTGTGGACACTCAGGTGCTTGGTGATTTTCTTAGTGCAGTCAAACTCACGGGGTGTTGGAGGTGTTGGCGTTTGTGGTCGGTGTGAACTTCAAATCTCAGACGAGCAGAGTCATAGTTCCCACTGGTCCTGCAAAATCCTGGAATATTACGGAGTGAAGTCAATAACCAGGACAAATGTTTCAGCTCTGTGTAGATGGGGTTATATTTGAAAGCTCAGGGGAAATAACGACTATCAATGACTGTATGATATTGTTGTGATCTAACGATAAATCTATGAAGTGTCAGAATACCAAAGATGTCCTCAGGTCCAACCAGCAGTCTAAAATCTGATCAGAAAAGTACTGAAACAGTTGATATGTTATCAGTAGTCGTCGATAACTTTTCTGTTGATTAACTAATTGATTATTATCTACTAATAGTTGCAGCTCAGTGGATCCCAGTCACTGGGTCTGTGAGACGCATTAAGGACTCACAGGATGATTACCAGGAGAGGACAACTGCTTTTCTCAGATTGATCCCACTCTCATGTAGCTTAGCTTAGCTTAGCATAAAGACTGGAAATATCTAGCCTCCATTCACTAAGGCTACATCCACACTACTTCGTTTTCATTTTAAAACTAAAACGATGTAGTGTGAATACCACAATTTAGAATTTGCTCTGGTTAAAAAGGGGGCACCAGTCCTCAGGGAGGACAATTTGATTAAAGTTATGGATTAGTTTGATCAGTCTCACATCAAAAGTTGTGATTTCTTGATTACATTGATCTCCGATCTCCACTAACACAGGGCAATGACTGGGTCAAGTTAATTAGACTTATTTACTATCTAGGCACAGATGAAATACAATGAACAATGTTAATGAATATGAAACTATATCAAACAATACCTATCCAGCTGTTTTATCCTCGCCACAGGGGCTTTTTCAGTTATTGCCACCCCTTAGATTTTCCCTCTCTTTGTTTCAATAGAGAAAGAAAGAAATAAAAATCTTAAGTTTGTTTTATTTAATTGAGTTTTACGCGCAAGTGTTGCATATTCTACTCCCACCATGGCCCATTCATATTTAATAACGGCCTACATCAGGTACATAGCTACTGCTTGGAATATACAACTGAACTAATGATATTATCATGGGTTAATAGTACACATAGAATACATTGGCCAACACAAAGATAGCAATTCTTAATCATAAAAATACATGGCTAAAGCTACAATATCAAATAGTAATAGTAAAGTGATGTATTAGATTGTTTATGGGTTAATTCCCTACACGATAAGGGGTCCAGAGTGGTCCCTAGATGACAGTATTGTCATGTGGTGGATATTTACCTCAGAAATGATAAAATGTATCTCAGCTTCCTTTTGGGCTATGGAAATGAATTTTGGACTATAATTCATAGAAATCTTTCCAGAATAATAATACATGAATTACATGGTGATGAGACATTCAGTTCAATGATATTTTAAACATGCTTTAAAATGAGGAACAATGGTTATCAGTTCAGGTTGGAATGTAGGATGGTTTATGGCAGAGGTCTGTGATTCCTCATGAGACCCGCCTTCAGGTATGAGAGCGTGTTAAAGGTGATAGTAGTGTTTTCTCTTGTGAGAGAGATATGAGTCCATAGTGTGAATTGTAATGGCTCAGCACCTTAATAATGCTAAATGTCCATTTTCATGTTGCTTGATAAGAGGTGGCACCCACCCATCAGTCCCAGGTGAGTCTCATGGTTGCAACATGGACTCGGTGTCAGTCGGTGGGGAGTGTTCTGTTTGTCTCCCAATTGTTGTGGGGGTGTTGATCCGGGATGAGTTCCATGAACTAGCCATAAATTCCAATGATATCTTAAAAGTTTGTTTATTGGTGAGAGGAACTCATTTCGTCCCTGTTTTCTGTCCAGGTGATAGTTTGATGGTGAGAAAGCGGACATGGGAGGCTCTCCTTGATAATCCACAGCACCCCATTGTCCTTACCATAACTCTTGTGTCCGGTTACTGGCGTCAACCGATGTCCGCTACAGTGATCAAAGTCCAGACGACTGTTTAAGCTCTGTATCAGAATCGATCTCTGAAAACACAAATCACATGACCACCTGTACTGTACATGTGCCAATTGATGTAAACAGGAAGCATGTTGTCTGCTTTGGCAGTTAATTAGTTACAGTGTATACTGTGAATGGAACAGTAAAGACAGTTGTAGTGTTAAAATACAGAGTGTAACTGAACAACAGCTGCTGACAAAGACAGCAAGGTCAGGAACACTGTAATTCATTATGGTGTTGTATTCACCACTGGTAATGCTGATGAGAGCCAATCAGGAGAGACTGTGGGTGTGTATGTCATCGGATGTCAGGAGGAAATGTGGTGAAAGTGTGAACCTGTGTTAGTGTAGATGGAGACTGAGAGTGGGATCAGTCTGAGAATCAACATGTTCCCAAGAGAAGCTGACTGAGACCGGTCCAGTTTTCTTCATGAGTCTGTGTCAACAAGGCTGATGATCACAACAAACAGTCCTGTCTGATTATACATTCATGAGTGATCCCATCTAAGCAGATCTCAGGTGAACTTTGACCTGGAGGTCACAGTGGGAACTCGGTCATTGTTGCTTTAAACACTGAGTCTGGTTAAAGATCACTCACCTGTTCCACCATGCTCTGTCATCAGACTTCAGTTTCTGACCGCCTCCCTCTTTAACCAATCAGACGTCAGCTCCAGGGCACTGACAGCCCACAACAGCAGCGTGACGTCTGCAGTCCAGCAAGGGCCGCTGCGGCTCGGATACCTGGGAACCACAGCCAGCTCCAGGGCCAAAGTGAGCCAGGACCCCTCCACCTCCGTGGAGGAGGACAAGGAAAATCTGTCGTCCTCTTCAGAACCCCAGCCTCCTGCCCCCCTGCTGGCTGAATCTGACCCCCTTCAGGAACAGACCAGCAGGTAACATCTGGTTCTACTTTTTCAATAAAGATAAATTCAGAAAGACAAATAATGAAGAAATATGTTTAAAAAAAAGGAAATGTCTATTAAACTTGTATGATTTGACTGTGTCCTGTTCGTCCTGTTGTGTCCATCAGTGACGCTCTGTCGTATCAGAGCTCTCAGCTGTGTGTACCTGCAGCGAGCCCTCAGGTGTTGACCACACCCACTGAGGCGATGTCACCGGGTCGAGCTGGGAGGTTGCGCACCAGCAGCGTCGAGGAGACGCCAACCAATCAAAGCCAAACGCTAACCACCTCGGCCTTGGACATCACCACCTGCTCTACCTCCAGGCAGGCGGACAGTCCAGGACAGACCAAGACCAGAGTGCAAACTGATACAGGTAAGAGAGGTGACCCAGCTGGTCCCACACAGACTGGTTTAACTGGTAAGACTGGCCATTGGTGAGGGGGTGAACTGAATCTGTAACTTCAGGTAAACCAACAGACTGATCTCACCTGTTCACTGTGGCCTTGTTCAGACTGCTGGACTAGAGTCACAATCCAGATTGATTTTAGAAAGTCCAGACCACATTTGGAAGACGTTTGAAATCTGGTATTAACATCAGTCTCAGGTGACCCAATCACCAGTGGTCAGCTCCAAGTTCAGGTGTGAATGCATTGAGGACTCATTTGAGATGGGATCACTCAGACCACATGTGTCCACGTTCTTTGAGCAGTGTGAACATGAATGTGTCCTGGCCACACTGAAGGACCAACTACTCTAATGACATCCTTTGACACAGTCTGATTGGCTAAAAACAACGACACAACGTTTATTTGCATATAAAGTAGGGAAGTGAGATCCGATCACAGGTGGTCAATCGAGACGCATGTGGACGTGCGTTTTAAATCCATGTGTTAAATTATAGCTGACGTTCTAAATCTAAAGCTCTTCTGTCTCTGTATATACATTCCTATACAGTGTTTTAAAGTGACAGGACAGTGATCTGTGAGAGGTTGAAATATTCACAGTACAATAAATACCAATGCAATGTTGAAACAGAATATAGTTATTTTTCCATGTTACTGTTATAACTAAAGTGGTTCATTGAATTTTCATGTTTCAACACGTGAACAAGGTTTTGATTGTTTAAGAGGCTTTTGCAAAGGTGATTTAGTGTTAGGAGAAATGCATGAACTGTTTTGAAAACTGCATCAAGAGTTGTGAGAATGATGTTTCTGATGACCAGGTCTGAACAGGTCTGAGAAACAAATCAGATCAGCCCGCACTCTGAACGAAGACTAACAGTATAAAGATCTTAGAAACTCAAAGATAATACCAATATTTTCTCAAAAAAAATCTTCAAACATTACACCTCATTTTTAAATATTATGACTTCTTTATTGTTGTTATTTCTCATCACATCACAACTGTCACTTACAAAGTGATAAGTCTTCCCACCTCTTCCTCCTATCCTTCATCAGAAAGACTCCGCCTCCAAAGTCAGGTAACCTTGCCCACTGCAGACGGCTAACTTCCTTTAATGATGTCACAGGGAGGTCTGACTCGTGTAGCACCAACCTGTTCAGACTGAAGATAAATCACCATGTTTGCTATTGTTGATGTTTGTTTACAGGAGCAGGTGATGATGACGAGTCTCTCAGTCTGCAGCAGTGTCAGCAGGTCGCCAACGAGCTGAGACAGACGGCGAGACGAGCCGTACACCTGTACCAACAGGTTCAGTACTGACTCTGACTGTGTTGTTTCATTGCTGTTTGAATCAGTTGGCGTGTTTGCAGTCGACTGATGACATGTTCTTTGAATAAACAAATATAGAAATATTGTATAGAATTTATAATAAAAAAAAAAAAATTTTTAAGTTTTTTATTTTAAGGTTTTTCATTTAAGAAAGTATTAAATAATTAAATATTAAAGTGAGATGTTGACAGAGTTTGGGACCCTCATTCTGAGATGTACGGAATAAAGTTCAAAAAATGTTTTGATAACAATGTTGGGTTTTGGATGTAGGAGATCAACATCGTGAAAAATTACACTATCTTTTTTTTTAATATTATGACTTTCACTCTAAATATTATAATTCTTTCTTGTGATATTGGGATTTTTGTGAAATATTACTTTTTCCTCAAATACGTTTTCTCAATATATATATATATACAACACTTTTGGAAAATACTGAAACTTTTTCTCAAGATATTTCACGAAAGGGTTAGATAGATAAAATTATAATATTGAATGACTCTTTCAGTCTTAACTCTTGACATCTTATTCCTCAAAATATTAACTTTTAAAAATGTTCTCATAGTGCATCTACTATGACTGATGACAAAACTTTATTTTGTAATATTAACTTTTCTTGTCATTTTTCCACAATGTGAGTTTCCCCTCAAAGTATTTTATCTTTGTTTTCACAACATTTTGACTTTTTTCTTGAAAGCTCAGATTTTTTAAAAAACATTTCTTTAAATATCTGTTTTAGCAAAATATTGCAACTTGTGTTGTAATGTTAGTTTTTGTTTTAATTTTACAGTTTTTTTAAATAATTTGTGTAAATATGAGTGCTCCAAATATGACTACTGTGTTTGTAATTTTGTGAAATTTTCTTAAAACTTTGTGACTTTAACTAATATTATGATTTCTTTTCAAAAAAAAATTTTTCATAACATTATGTGTTTTGTCTTTAATCTCAGATTATTTTTTGTTTATGTCTCCGTCCTGCAGCTCGGTGCCTCGCCCAGCGCTGCAGAGCGGCGTCTTCAGATGTTGTCCGTCCTGCAGGAGGCTGTTGATTTTGTTCACACTGAGCTGCAGGTCGTCCTGCAGGGAGACGGGCGGGGCAGCAGCACCCCCTCTGCTGAACTGGGGGATGACAGGACGATGTCTCTGCTGGAGAAATACTCGGAGCTGCTGGTTCAGATGACCCAGAAAAAACTGAACCAAACCTGATCCAAGACCAAGGAATCTTGTGCATGTGTATGGAGGCTGAGAGAGGACACAATTCACATCATCAACGTCAACCTGAGTGACAGAGTGCTGCTGTTCATTCAGCGTCAATTAACAACTGATTCAACAACTGACAGATTTTAAAACATCAGTATTAAATTTTAAAGCACCTTATGTTTATGTTTTATGGCAGAGAACTGTTTTGTGTTTTAAATCACTGTGTTTGTACATAAACAGCAGCTTTATATGTTTCTTAATAAATGTTTAATATCTCATAGAATGTAATATTTTTTAACATGCAAACTTTATTCAACACTGAGCCGTTGGTTGCCTATCATGTGATCACATGATCAATGAGTTGATTTCATTCTGCCATAAAACAACAATCACAGAACAGTGCCAAATACTCACTAGACCAACAAACAGAAAAAATAAAAACAGAAAATAAGTGAAATAATGTAATTTCAGGAAAAAATACTCCACAATTTAAAAAAAATTTAAAATAAAAAAACTGTGCAGAGCAGGTGAATCATGTCTGAAGTCTCGACTTCACCTTTTTCGAGACCTGAGTTTACATATCTGAAAAATAACATTTCAGTTACTTTGTGTTTCTGGATTAAACAACGAATTACAGCAAATATAATGAATGAGTACTAATAAATGTAATGTTTTAATAATTATTAATAACTTTTAATAACATGATTAGATGTTATTAGGAAACTTTTTTTGTTGTGGAAATATAAAAAAAGTATTAAATGAAAAATATCCTGTTAAATTGAAAAAATACTCTAGTAGTAAAACACATTTCTGCCCTTGTGGCAGGTGCTGTTTTTTTTGGTCTTCTATAAACTTCACCAGCACAAAATGACTTAATTTTCAAATGTGTTGTATGAATGTAACACATTCACACTGAGCCCCTAATTCTTACAAGATATTTTTAATTTTAGTTTTTTAATTTGATTCTTAAATCTTGATTAAAGAGATTGTCTCAATGGCGTTAGGCCAAAAACAAAATCTTTGTGTACATCCACAAGAAACACATCTGACAAACAAATGATGTTTTTGGATTGGAATTTGGTTGAAAGTTTCACACCAGAGGTCTTTACTGCGAAGCAAGTTCAACATATCCAGGATAACTTTTAGTTATCTGGGTTAACTGAACCTAACATTGTCCCTCCTGGACAACCTGCACTACGAAGCTGGTTACCAAGTGGCTCAGTTAACCCTGGGTTTACCTGTCCGGTTACGAGCGCGTTCCTGTGAAAGAGGCGGAGTTTTTAGTTATACGCAACAACGTCTGAACCATGAATGAAGTTCTTAATATTATAATTGTAAATAAGTGCATGAATTAACATTGCGTTTGAGTATTTTCGCTCTTTTGTCTGATGATGAACAAACTTACGAACGTGATGCAGAGAAAACATTTAAAGTTAATGTCAGACTTTCTGCTGCAAAGAGGAGAGAAAGAAAAAAGGAGAGAAGTAGTTGATGTCTGATGAGTCAGACCGTATGAAATGTTCATTTTTAATCATGGAAATAATTAACAGCTTGTGGCTAATTGTTCTAATCAAAGACATCAGAGGTTTGGTTTTTATTTCCAGTTGTGGTCACAGAGTCTCCTCATGTTATTATAAAGAAGAGAGTGAAAGCTTCATCACTGTCAGGAGTCCTGTCGGATTAAAGAACATTTGTTCAATTAAAATGAAGCTATAAGTTTTTATATAAGCTATTTATTTAGCGTGATAAACACTCGAGCATTTTTTTTAAGAAGAACAGGAAAATTATTCCATAAAATTCTTTTTTATTGTTCGTTATTATTGATCACTATATTTCACTTTAACTCCTTTGTCCCTGTCAGGATCCTGTATGAATGATGACTCCGTTTTTCCAGGTATCTGATTGGTCAGTAGTTTAGCGGATGATAGGCTTTGATCTGATCCTCAAAGTTAACCTGCGCTTGAGCAGGTTAGGAGTTCAGTGTAAGTTACCATGGTAATTTACCATGGTAACAAGTGAACCACCGTCGTAGGACTGAAAACTCAGAGTTAAACCTGAAGTTACCTCGATAAACTCAAATCCTGCTTCCTCGTACAGGCCTCAGGTTAACACTCACAAGTTCACTGCAGGCATAACAGACGAATCTTTGTCTTTCTTCCTCATACGTTGAAACAAACTCTGTTAAAAAAAAAATCAGCATTTTGGGACTTCAGGGATTCTGCACATTCAACATTACGTTACAGAAAAGAAATCAGTTAGTGATGATGACGTAAACAGGTCAAATCTTCAGGTGGTGTGTACCGTGGGCTGCATTTGTATAATTTTTTTAATTCTTTAAAGTCAAAACAGGAAACGCGAAGGCGGGCGGTGATTGGCTAACAC
Organism: Seriola aureovittata; assembly: GCF_021018895.1. Classification (NCBI taxonomy): domain Eukaryota; kingdom Metazoa; phylum Chordata; class Actinopteri; order Carangiformes; family Carangidae; genus Seriola; species Seriola aureovittata. The sequence goes on along the minus strand of NC_079367.1, from coordinate 30,215,529 downwards.
ACCCGGCAGCTGGCAGCATGAGCCACCGCCCCCGTCAGAATGACGAATCAGAAGAGAGAAAAAGTTGAAAAGAAAACAAACAAACATCAACAACAACAACAGGAAAGAGGAGAGTGACATGGCGGTGGTCAGAGGAGCCGGAGCGTTATTACCGAGCTGTCTGTAACATCTGGCGGGGCCGTGAGCGTCTATCAGCGCGGACAGAGCGTCAAGCAGCCCGGGCCGCGGGCATCATGGCCGCTGTGACAGTCAACTCCCGCGGTGTCATGACAGATTCAGCCGTGGTGTCGGAGCGGAGCGGCCGGGTCCTGGCTCCGAGAGGAAGCGGCAGGTCGGTGGAGACCTGGAAGAGAGACATCGTCCGTCAGCTGAAGAACCGAGACCTGAGTCAGCACGTCATGTTCCAGGATCTAATCCGCTTCTGTACGACGGACAAGTACATTTCTATCTGTTTGAACACAGCTACAATGGGCTGGCTTCAGTTCACGCTCAGTGTGCTCCACATTTATGTTGCTACAAACTAATGGAAAACCCAGTTAACCTTTTTCTTATCCAAACTCCATTTGGAAATCAGTTTATTTAATAGTTTGAAGTTTAGTTAACAACAAAAACTGAATCTACTCCGGTCAAGGCAAGTAAAGTAGCACTTTATTTATCACTTAATCATTACAGTGTAATTACAGTTACAGTAAAGTATTTTCAGTTGTCATCCCTGAAATCAAAAATCCAACTTTAAAGTGATGTTTTCCGAGTGGAGTTTGGTTCACAGATATTCTACCTGATTGCTTATCTCATGGAAAACACAGTAGGATTCTTTAAACTGAGCTGAGCCAAACTTTATTTAGAAAGAAATGCTACCTGGTGTCATCCTTGGGGAAAACACAGCCAATGACAAATTTAAGGAAAAACCTGAAAAATGAGTGTAGAAAAAGGATGACATTGTCTCTCGGGCCACTGATGGTCTGATGAAGATGATGTGGATCATATGCTGTGACCTTCACAGTCACCAGATCTCAACCCAGATGAACACCTATGTGAGATGTTGGAGCGACATGTTAGATCAAAACACCAAATGATGGAATATAATTATGAAGAATGGTTCGTCCTCCAGTAGAGTTCAGAGACTTGGAGCAACACAACACCTTACTGAGACACTTTATGTTGGTTTTCCCTTTAAATTTGTCTGTAGGTTTATTGCGCTACTCGCTCCTGTAGAGTTCTTCAATTGGTGTTGGGTCAAACTCCTATTCTTAATAATCTCACTTTATTCAACTTTTCCCAATTAGGTTTTGTGAATAGAATTTGGTTCAGAGACATTTATTGCATCAGGACTAAACTAGGATAGCTAACTAAATCCAAAAGAACTGTGTTTATTTTATTTCATGTCTGTTATGGTCTGAATCCCAGGTAGTAACAACAAGAATCCTGTAAATGTGATTTTTGAAACCAAACCCCACAAAAAAAAATCTCAGCTTAGTTAATGATTTCTAATCACAAGGCTGAGATTGAGTTGTGTCAGTTGTCAGCTCTGAAATCAAAATGCCAATGATGAATTACATTGTTTTGAACTTCTGGCTGAAGTCTATTGAATAAATCCCACTTAACAAGCATACTGTCTCTGTCTTTTAGAGTGGTAACCAGGTAGGACATCTCTGAACCAAACTGGGTTCAAAAATCTTTTATAGTTTTTAATGACAAAGCTGAAGCCGAGGATTTTGATTTGGCACCCTGGAATTAGAAATTCTTTATTTTCATAAACTCTGCATACAGTGACATTAGGATCATCATCCAGTAATAAACTGATATTTTCTGAATAGAGTTCGGCTCAGAGGCATCCTGTTTGATTCCACACCTGTTAAAGCAAAGTTTGTTGCAAATAGATTTTTTTAAATTGGAGTTGAGCATTGTCATTAAAAACTATAGAATAGAAGATGTGAACAAAGTTTGATTCAGAGACGTCCTAACTGGTTACCATTCCAATAAACAGAAAGGTTTACTGCAGACAGGACTCCTGTTAACTATTCAACAGACTTGATGTATCATTGGCTTTGTTCACTCTATCTACAGAGACTTGTGTTGACGCCTTGCATCCACCATAGATCCAGCTTTAGTTATCAGAGGTTACATTAATGTTTTGACTGACTCTGTTCACATTAAACAAGTTCCTTTATTTTGTTGCCATTCAGAGACAGGAAGTTGTCAGAAAACTAAACCTTATGTTGTTCCACTTCCTCTGAGAGGTGACTCATGTGTGACAGATTATTATTATTGGTCACAGCTGCTTTTATGGTTTGCACACTGTTAGCTGGTGATGGGAAGCATGATGCTGACGCATGAAACATCTCGCTCCATCATCATACATGACTAGAAACCACTGATCACATTATTCTGACCTGCAGGGAAATATCCACTGATACCAACTAAAGGTTCAAACTCACCGTTAAGTAAAGTTGTTGTTATGAAGCTTATCTGGGTTCAGGAGAAGTCGGAAAGCATGTTGTTCTGAAAAATTAGCTTAAAGAACTGATTTCATTTGACTTAAAAGAGCTAAAGAATCAACTTTTGTCACAGAATTAAAATCAAATCAGACACTAAAGTAAAATGAGCAAAATGTTTATTTTCCCATTCTGTGTTTTTCAATCAATATTAAACAGATTTTTACTTGAAATGTGAAAAACCAGACACAGAATCTTTACTGTGTCACATTTTGAATGGAGTTTGGTGTCTCTGTCTTTTTATGTTTATTTTATTTCATTTTTCATCATATAGCTCTCTAGCTAATGTTAGCATAACTTACAGTTGTTGTTGACAAGCTAGCATCCATTACTAGCATTACTGCATTAACTAGCAAGAAATTCAATATTTAATTTAATATTGAGTTTTTGCTGTACTTTTTCTGTGTTTGGGACTTTGTGACTTAAAATGATCACAACTGTTTACAGCTGAGGTGTTGTTAACTGTGGCAGAAGGTCACTGGTCAGGTAGAAACCAGGACCTGGATCAGGATCAGGACTTCACTGATCGTGTTTGTCGTTTCTTTTCAGACACTCGGCTGCTGGAGAAAACCAGCCTGGCCAAAGGAATACTGAGCTGCTCTGTCAGGTAACTCACCTAGAGACACTTGAGCTCTGACACACATTGTACAGAGTAAGTTCAGACTGTGTGTGTGTGTGTGTGTGTGTGTGTGTGTGTGTGTGTTTGTGTGATGATGCTGAGGTTATGTTTGTTTTGTGCATTCAGGCATCCCTCCTCCGACAGCAGCAGCTCCATCTCCTCTATGCTCCACCAAAACAACCAGCTGAAGAAGACTACAGGAGAGGTGAGAGCAGAAACCGAACTGACAACAACCAACAACACACAACAATTCCAACTAAACAACAGCAAGACGTGTACACAACATTTAAATGTGTGTATTTGCTGTAAAGTATCACCTCGTCACCATCGCTTCAACATGTGGTGGAAAGCTGAACACAAGTGTCCTGGTCCTGGTCTGGACTACATGTTTACATATGTAAACCTCAGATCCTGGTTTTAGAACTCTCCAGATGGTTCTATTTTATTTATTCATGGAGGATTCACTTGGCTAAAGGAGAGAGAGAGAGGTGTCAACCAATCAATGGAGCCCATTCAGTCCGGACCTGAGCAGCCAAGATGAGTCATTTCTTTTTTAGTTTGGATATGAATCAGTGCCCAAGGTTATTATGTCTGTATAATGTGGTGGAGTCCAGTCCAGTCCAGTCCAGTCCTCAAGAGTGTTTATATGAGACTTCTGAAATCCAGAACTGAGGGAAAAACTGCTTCAACAACCAGAGAGAGGCTTCTGCTGTAGTTCATTTCTCACCATTCACAGAGGAGGCATGGAAACACATCTCAGTTAAATGGACCCTGCAGCTGTCCAGACCTTCACACACTGATGCTGATCTGATCTACAAATAATTGACCCAGGTTGAGGCATCTTTGACAGAGGCGTGATCGACTCCGGCTTCTGATAAATCTATAAACATGGAGTCACAGCTGAAGTAGAAACCAGTCTGAAGGGGACTCAGGATCCAGTGGCAGTTAATCAATGAGTCCAGGATGTTTGATGGGCTGGACATGTGAGGATAAAAACACTGTGCACTGACAGTACAGGGGGGGGGGGTTTAAAAAAGTAAGTATATGTATACAGTATATAGTATCTATGTTGCCATAGATTCGGTCAGTGTTCGTTTTTTAGACCATATTAGTTTCATCAACCATTTCACTGCTCTGTGGTCAGACTGAATCAGCTGTGAATCGCGGTGGATCATGATGTTCAGACAACTAACTACAAAACCTTCCTGTTGTTTTTACCTGCATGCACCTGCTCACGTCTCCCTTTCAGACCTGATACAGGAACACATACTGGACTGAACTCAGTCCAGTTGAACTCAGACTGATGTAGCCTGGAAACAGGAACATGAAAAGACACTTGTGTGAATAAACTCCTGTGAGTCATATGACACATGACCAGGACAGAGTCCTCCTCACTCTTGTTCTGTTGTCTTGTTTCAGTTGGCCTATCAGGTGGTGGAGCTGCAGCAGCAGATTAAAATCAAAGAATGTGTTCTGGAGGAGCAGCATGCCAGGTGAGTAACACAGCTGCACCCGCTCACCTGTCAGCTCACCTGTCAGCTCACCTGTCAGCTGCAGCTCTGACTCAACTCAGGTCTCAGGCTGTTTCAGATGAGCTGCTGGTAAAACACGACTGGCAGCAGGCGTCAGTCACGGTGGATCCTCTCAACTGATTGGCTCAACGTAGTCAGGTGTCAGCAGGTGAAGGTGCTGATTAATGGTTCTTGCTCTCAGGTTAAAGACACATCACTGTCTCCACAGGAGCGAACAGAGAAGCTAAATTAAGCCATGAAAGAGGACAAATGATTAAATGACAGAACATTTAATCACCCACTTTACTTCTCTGTTGTTTTTCTAGTGATGGATTTTCTACTAAGTAACCCACAAAATCCTCCAAATCAAAAGTTTGAACATTTGAAAATTATTTTTCTAAACCTGTTTCCACGAACAAAATCCCTGTAAATGTTTAATTGGAAAACTACCATCAACAGTAGAAATGGTTATAGTCAAACAGTGGATCTACTGAAGAGTAAAATCATAATACTTTGTTGTAACTCACCCTAACAAAGTTTTAAAAAATACTGTGTTGTTGATCTTTTTTCTCAAAATATTCCAACTATTTCCTCAAATTAAATCACACATTCTGTCAGGAAACAGGAGAAACAGTTCCAACTAGAACCGCAGACTGTAAATAAAGATGGACGTATCCATCGAGTGAGCTGCTATACTGTCACCATCTTGGCAGTGTCTGACTCCGCCCCTAACTCCCAGCTAATCCAAAAATGGTCAAAGAGGCAGGCCATGTGTGGAGCTGAGACTTCGGTGCATGTGGGTTTGTAGCAATTATACACTCATCCACCTGTCACTCATAGCGGCCACGCCCTCAACTCTCCATAACTTTAAGCCTTAATAAAATGTAAACAGGTGAGTTATATAAACAGTCGTCATGAAGGAGGAAATTAGCTCTAGAGACTAAAACAGTTTTTGAACCAGGCCGTAAACATGTTTATTTCTGCTGTAAAGTTGGACATTTTAACATGGGAGTCTATGGGGACTGACTCACTGTTGGAGCCAGACTCTAGTGGTCACTAGAGGAACTGCAGGCTTTGGTTCCTCAGTGATGGCTTCATGTTTCAGCCCTGGAGGTTGATGCTTGACTCAAACTATACTGAAGTGAAGTGATCTCTCTCCTTACATCTGATCTCAGAAAAGTGTTCTGTCCCATAAAGGATCTGATGCCTGTTTGCAGCCATCATGTAATTTACTGCCCTATTTATATAAAAAAGTATAAAAGGTGTTTTGTGAGGTCACTGTGACCTTTACCTTTAACCTTTGACCACCAAAATCTCATTAGTTCACCCTTGAGTACTAGTGAATGTTTATGCCAAATTTGAAGCAGTTCCCTCAAGGTGTTGTATCATGTTCACGAGAATGAGACGAATGAACGGGGAACCTGAAAACAATATGGCTCCGGCTCTGACTGTCAGAGGCACAAAAAACTGTTTTTCTTCTTGTAAATTACAACCAGGAGCATTATGGGAAGTAATCTGAAATGGGTCTTAGTGACTCTGCAGGATCCTCAGTCTTTACAAACTTGTGACTTATGACTCATTGTCTTTAGATGGGAGAGGGTGTCAGACTTCAGTCTTTTCGAAGTCTTAAGAGTCTGACTAAACCACTGCAGCCCTCCTGAGACAGGCAGGTTGACAGGCTGTCAACAAGGGTTCTCCAGGCATCCTGGTCCTGAGCCGACCTGTCCCGTTGTCCCCAGGTGTGGCCTGTTCTCGTGACATCTGCATCCACATCCCAGTTCCATGTGTGTCCAGCTGTAGAAGCTCTGCTGTGGTTTGGTCTGTTGCCACAGCCCTTTGTCGCTGATGGTGTTAGATCAGTCACACACAGGTGTTGATGAATAGCTGTGGTTTTATTGTTAGTGGTGCTACTCACAGATATGTAGAAATATGAAAATATATTCCTAAATATTTAATATAACATTTCCAGATATTCTCACAGATCATCAGACCTTAATAATCAGACTGTTTTCTGACAGTTTTATTAAAATATTTTGATGGCATTCTCTAAAAGCCAGATGTAGTCAGTGGTCTAGTTATTTTATAAAGAGATGTTGATGTCTCATCTGATGTGGAGGCAGGAATCTGAAAACCTCGACATATAAAACTGCCTGACAGAAATGAGGCGGTCAGGTTTTTACTTTGTGTAAACCGACCCTTTACCCTGTTGTTGATGACATCAGTCCTTAAGTCATTCACCTGCCCCCTACCCCCTCTCTCATTCATCAGGCTGGCGGAGGAGGAATGTCGGTTCACAGGTGTGTTTGATGGCTGCCAGGAGCTGCAGGAGCAGGTAAAGCAGGTTCAGGAGGAGAACAGGGCGCTGAAGAGGGAGTACGACACTTTACTGGAGCGACAGAGAGAGGCAGAGACAAGACTGAGGGAGGAGAAGGTCAGAGAAGGACACCTCCTGGAGGACATGATCCACCTGAAGCAGCAAGCCGCTGCCCGCATGAATAGCCGCAACGAACGCAAATCCAGGTACCTGAACACACCTGTTCATCACACTTGAACACAGCTGATCATCACACCTGATCACACCTGAATACACCTGTTGATCATGCCTGAACACACCTGTTCATCACACCTGGACGCAGCTGATCATCACACTAGGGACACATCTGTTCATTACACCTGAACACACCTGTTCATCACACCTGAACCCAGTTGATCATCATGTCTGAGCACACCTGTTCATCACACCTGAAAACAGCTGATCATCACACCTGATCACACCTGAATACACCTGTTCATCACACCTGAACCCAGTTGATCATCATGTCTGAGCACACCTGTTCATCACACCTAAATACAGCTGATCATCACACCTGAACCCAGCTATTCATCACATCTGAACACACCTGAACACAGCTGATCATCACACCTGAACACACCTGTTCATCACACCTGACCACAGCTGATAATCACACCTGAACACACCTGTTCATCACACCTAAACACAGCTGATCATCACGCCTAAACACAGCTGGTCATCACACCTTAAATCACCTGTTCATTACACCTGAACACAGCTTATCATCACACCTGAACACACCTGAACACACCTGTTCATCACACCTGACCACAGCTGATCATCACACCTGAACACACCTGTTCATCACACCTAAACACAGCTGAACACACTTGTTCATCACATCTGAAAACACCTAATCATCACACCTGCACACTGTGCTGTGAGGTTAACATGTCGTTTCTTTGTTTCAATCAGAGCTCGTGAGGCGAACCTGCAGAAGCAGTTGCAGACTGCTGCCAGGTCAAAGGTCACTATAGACAGGTATGTTCCACCTGGTCTCATGTCTAACAGTGACTTCACAAAGACTGAGACATGTGGTTTTCACGCTGAACAGTACTTCACCTTTCCGCCATGTTGTTCATTGGAATATTACTGAATATCTTTGACAAAACAACTTTGACTTTCCAACAAAAGGTTGAAAGATTTTGAAATAAACTGAACTGATATATAAATGCAACATCTTTGATTGAAAAAAATCTAAGACTTTTTTTTAAACATACACACACACACACATACACACTGTGACGAGATCCACCCACTGCCATGTCATTCATCTGCATCATGTAGACAATTCCTCCAAGCTTTAATTTAATTAAATTTAATTTAAACAGCGGATGCTTGTCAGTGTCTCATGTCTGTGGACAAACCTCAGTGTGATGATGATGATCATGTTTAGTGTAAATATGTCGGTGTGTTTTGTGTGTCAGCCCCTCCAGCGCTCCGACCTCCAGATCCACATCCCCAAAGAAGGAAAACCAGGACCAGGATTCCACAGAACCAAGACACACCAGACTCTTCAGGTCTGATATCTGGAAAATATCCCTCTGAAGAATATTATTATTATTATTATTATGTTACGTTCATTTTATTTTTAACAGTGTTGTGATGTGAGGTCTTCCCAGCTAACTCTAATAATACAGCTGCAGTTAGCGAAACACATATCTCTCATTAGAGCAGAGTACTTGGTCACTAGTTTAGTTACCAGTATAACCAGTATAAGTCAGCATGACTGAATAATACATCTGAGAACACCTGAGTGTTAATGTTCTGACAGTCTTTACGAGGTTTTTCTCTGTTCTCAGGTCAGCGTCGGCCACGTCCCCGAGAATCCTCTCTTCCATCAAAGAGCTGTTTGAGTAAGTCCTCCAGTCCTGGTCCAGGTCTCACTCTAAGAGTTTTTATTGTTGGAGCGGGTTCTGTGGTCAGTCAGCTACTCCAAAACAGCATTTATATGTGTGTGTGTGTGTGTGTGTGTGTGTGTGTGTGTGTGTGTGTGTGTGCGTGCGCGCGCGCGCGTGCGTGCGTGCGTGCGTGTGTGTGTGTGTGTGTGTGGTGGGGTGGGGGGTGATGTCAGCAGGAAGAGGCGTGGTCACTCAGTCTGCAGTCTGGAGGAGGATCTGATGTGTCCTGTAAGAATCTGCCTGTCAGCCAGAGTCCCTGCTAGAGCTCTACAAGTACTGGTAATACACACAACACATACACACTCAATACACATCTTACAGTTCAAACAAAGACACACACTGTGCATCAGGAGTGTGACACCTGGTCTCTCCTGGAATTACAACCTGTATCTGTTCACATGTAGTCACTATAAGATTCAAATTTTATTTGCAGCCAAATATTATTTGTATTATCTACATTTTGATGTTGAAATTATATCTGTTTACCTGTTACTGCTATAAATACACAGTGTGATAGTAACACACTAGATTGTGAAACTTAAGGACACTTTGTGACAGTACAGAACTTCTGTATCAAAGTTGTGGCAATTGGAAGAAGCTCTGTAGAAAAAAGGGAGGCGGAGTGGAGCCGCACAGTTCTTCTGACCATGTTGTGGATCGAGTTGTGGACTATATCAAGTTCATCTGTTTTATTTTCAACTTTATTGTGGATGAAGGACATTGGATCAATAAAACCCTTTTTTTGTTGTGATCTACATGAGGTGTAGGAATGAGCTGTGTGAATAGGATAAGAAACACGTGTCGACTTAAGGTGTTTGCTCTGCTACAAGTTTTGGCTCCTACAGTAACTCTGTCCCATTAACAGCAGCCGAATCAGCTGTGATCAGCTCCTGTCTGCAGTGAACTAATGACAGTCTCATAAACACAGATTCAGACAGCCAGGGTTTCATACATCACAAACCTAAGGAACCAATCCTGTCGACTTGTGGGGACAGGGGGCGGGGCTCAATAAACCTGAAACATTGTCAGTACAGAGAGAGAGTTAGCATTAGAACAACCACTAACACTGTGTCAGCCACCGACAGTTACAAGCTAACAAACAACATTAACAAATAAAAGATGCTAACTGCGCTAACCGTTCTGATCCGTCTGCTAGTCTCTGGTTCTGGTCTCAGACTCCTCCTCTGAGTCTGGGTCTGACTGAGGCTCAAACATGTGGCTGAGTCTCTCCGATGTTTCCTCCTCTAACCATCTTGATGCTCTCTGCTCTTTCACCTGTCCACCTGGAGCAGGCAGGTGGTGGGCGGGGCTCAAGGCCTGATCCACATTTCTCAATCAGGAAGTAAGAGTAAGCGCTTCAGCCCCAGTTTTTATATGTGAAAACCAGGTTCAACTAAATATGAATCATAGGAGAGGAGTTTTACAGAGTTTAAAACATGTCGGGAGAGGAACTTTGAAAACAGGAGGATTCTGAAGGAAGTTCTGCATCCTCTGTTCTCTCTGGTTTTTAAGTGGATTTATGGAGTGAGATAATGATATCCTCAGGAAGTGACGTCACACTTAATCAGAACAACATGTAGACCAGGTCTAGGTTCAGTTCTGACTCAATCAGTGAGTATTTAACACAGTGACAGAGATGATGTCTGAACCAGGCTGACCAGTGATCAGTAGATCAGCATTAATGCTTCTATTCACCGTTCACCTTCAAACCGAACACCTGTGGTTAACACTCTGGTGTCTGTGGCTGAGAGAAGCACTGTGTGCTGTGCAGTGTAGTCCCGCCTCCCGTCAGCAACACGTCAGCTGTGTGGAACTTTTACAAAGTGTGTGAGATGTACGGCATCTGCAATGCATGACAGAAATGATCGGTATTGGCTGTGGATCGGCCGATCAAACTCATAGATGATCGGTATCAGTATCTGCGGCAAAAAAAACGGGATTGTGGAATGCCTAATTTGCTGTTGTTGTTGTTGTTGTTGTTGTTGTTGTTGTTGTTGTGTCCCTCTCTCACCCTGTCCTGTGTGATATGTATTTGTGTCATGCACAATCTATACAAAATTTTTCCTAAGAATACACTAATGTTTTTTTAATCACTTTTCTGTTATTGTTAATACCAGTGAAATCCAAAAATTACAAATCAGCTGTAAAAACAGTTTTAGATTTTTCAGGTTGAGTCTCAGGGAGCTGCAGTGGAGAAGAGTTTCTTTATGACAGGCTCTGGTTTGGCTGTAGTTTGTGTATGTGTGTGTGTGTGTGTGTGTGGTTTGGCCCAACAGGACACCCCTGCATACAGGTGAACAACACACCTGTATGCAGGGGTGTCCTGCAAACCATATAAACTATATAAATGTTTGTGTGGTTTACAAGAGGTGATAATGCATCAAGAAAAACCTTGAAGAAGAAGACACTCTGAAACATCTTCAAACATTCAGCACATGTATGAGACACTGAAAGTGTCCTGTCTCTCTCAGGACGCCCATGAGCAAGGCATCAACGCAGTGAGGTTCAGCTCCAGTTCAGACCTGGTGGCCACTGGAGGAACAGACCGGGTCATCAAACTGTGGGAGGTCAGAGCAGGTAAACTGACCTCTGCTGTTTTCATTCTTACCATCAGGTTGAATGTTGAGCTGATGAGGATGATGATGATGATGATGATGATGATGATGATGATGGTGATGGTGATGATGATGATGATGATGATGATGATGGTGATGATGATGATGGTGATGGTGATGGTGATGATGATGATGATGGTGACAGTGATGATGATGATGATGATGATGATGGTGATGGTGATAGTGATGATGTTGATGGTTATAGTGATGATGATGCTGATGATGATGGTGATGACTTTGATGATGATGATGGTGATGATGGTGATGATGATGATGATGATGATGATGATGATGATGATGATGATGATGATGATGGTGATGATGATGATGGTGGTGATGGTGATGGTGATGGTGATGATGATGGTGATGGGGATGATGATGCTGATGATGATGGTGATGATTTTGATGATGATGATGATGGTGATGGTGATGATGGTGATGGTGATGATGATTATGGTGATGATGATGGTGATGGTGATGGTGATGATGGTGATGATGGTGATGGTGATGATGATGATGATGATGATGATGGTGATGATGATGATGATGGTGATGATGATGATGGTGATGATGATGGTGATGATGATTATGATGATGATGATGATGATGATGATGATGGTGATGATGATGGTGATGATGATGATGATGTGCCGATGATGATGGTGATGATGATGATGATGATGGTGATGATGGTGATGATGATTGTGGTGGTGATGATGATGATGATGATGATGATGATGATGTCACCAGGCTCGCTGACCCATAGAGGAACTCTGGATGGCAGCACAGAGGGGATCACCTGCATCGAGTTTGACCCCACGGTGAGTAAAACCTCTGTACCTGAATCTGGACTCACTTGAGCTCTGACTCTGATGAGACTCATTAAAGGAACAGTCTGATGTTTTTCACTCTCATGTATGTTCTCAGGGTCTGAGGATTCTTGCAGCTTCGTACGACAAGTCGGCCTTGTTGTGGCGACTGGATGACTCCGTTCCCAAGGTAACTGTGACTCCTCTCATTTATCTCAGAAAATACTGGATGATTTGTTAATTAATTGATCAGCTGATTGACAGAACATTAATGACAATGACTTTGTTAATGGTTCGAGTCATTTTTCATGTAAACAGATTTTCTGTTTTTCCTTTAATTAATTGAATTATTTTAATCGATTTAAATCATTGTGAGGTTCTGACTCTGTTGTTGGTTGGACAAAACAGATCGACAAACATGGTGAAGGTGTCACTAAGTTTTACAAACCAAACAACCAATGGAATCAGTTAATTAATAAATGAAAATAATGAATTGTAGTCTGATATAAAACAGTTAAATCAGCTCCACCTGAGCAGCCATAGTAATAACATGGTGCTCACAGTCTAATGATAGACTGTAATATACACAGTATTTAATTTTATGTATATATGTGTGTGTGTGTGTGTGTTTGTACATGTATATGTATATATATACTTCCTATATATATGTGTGTATATATACACATATATACAGAGTATATACATACATACATACTGTATACTTTTTACTTTACTTTTACTTTTAATACTTTAAATAAATGTACTTGTTGATACTGAGAGTCACACACACATTATGTTATCTCTCTGTCTCTATCTCACCTTCCTCTCTCTCTCTCTCTCTCACCTGTCTGTCTCAGCTGACTCTGACAGGTCACAGTAGGAAGGTAACAGCAGCGAGGTTCAGCAGTTCACTTCATCAGGTTGTGACAGGAAGTGCAGACAGAACCATCAGACTGTGGGACCTGCACAGAGCTGCCTGTGAGTCACACTGATCAATGATGACTGATCTATAACTGATCAATGGCTGGTCCGTGACTGTTAATTGACTAGTGGAACTGTCTGTGCAGGTGTGCAGGTAGTTGAAGTGGTGTCGTACTGCAGTGACCTGGTCTGTTCTGAGAACTGTATCATCAGTGGACACTACGACTGTAAGATCAGGGTCTGGGACACCAGGTAACACTTCACTCAGTCATCACTTCACTCTCTCACCACTTCACTCTGTCATCACTTCACTCTCTCACCACTTCACTCTGTCATCACTTCATTCTCTCACCACTTCACTCTGTCATCACTTCACTCTTTCACCACTTCATTCTTTCACCACTTCACTCTGTCATCACCTCGCTCTTTCACCACTTCACTCTGTCATCACTTCATTCTCTCACCACTTAACTCTGTCATCACTTCACTCTTTCACCACTTCACTCTTTCACCACTTCACTCTGTCATCAATTCGCTCTTTGACCACTTCACTCTGTCATCATTTTACCCCTTCATCAATTCACTCTGTCATCACTTCAATCTGTCATCACCTCACTCTTTCAGCACTTCACTCCTTCATCATTTCACTGTCATCACTTCAATCTGTCATCACTTCACTCTGTCATCACTTCACTCTTTCATCACCTCAGTCTTTTAAACTTGTTCATCATTGTATTTCTCTCCACTTCACTACAGCTGTTTCACCCCTTCACTGCTTCACCACATAACCTTTTCATTATTTTTGCTTCACTCCCTCTTCATTTTTTCACCACCTCACCACTTAACTAACTCACTTTTCAACATATCAGTCCTTAACCACTTTACAGCCTTACCACTTAATTCCTTCAAAACCTCACAGTCTTTCCTTTTTCACCTTTGTACCTCTTCACCACATCACTCCTTCACCACTTCATCTCTCCACTTCATCATCAGATGTAACATTGAGCTGTTCTTGGTTTTTCTTCAGTTTCCTTCAGTAGAATCATTGGAATCAGATTCTAATAGATTCTGTTGACTGCAAGCTGAACGGCAGCTTCACCAGCGAACACATTAGCAAACATGAAATATCCTGTGTTTATCAAGTGGACTGGAAACATAATAGAAACATAATAGAAACTGTGGAAACAGAAACACAGTGGAGTTGTGTCTCTGTTGGCAACTGCTGTGACTGATGGCTTCAATTTAGACCCCCTGACACCTCTCATTCATCCTCCCAGCCATCTCCACGGCGACTCCTCGTCTTCCTCTGTTACCTAGCAACAGCTCAGCCTACATAACCCACCCACACACAGACACACACACACGGACACACACACACACACACACACACACACACAAACACACACACACACGGTAACACACACACACACACACACACACACCTCCTCCCTGCAGAGTTTGTCACAGCAGATGATTGACAGTTCTGTTCACCAATCACACACTAACATCCACCCTCCCTGCTCCTGATTGGACAGTAACATCTCTGACATTGGCTGGATGTTAATAATATGATGATCATGGCACATTCTATTTGCAGTGTTTGATCAATGACACTTTCCATGATAAATTATGATGTAAAACCAATCAAACAGTCTGAAACGAAATCAGTTTTATTACCTGTTAACTAATGACATCATCACATATATGTTCTCTAATTGGTCAATGCACATCTGAAAGCTGGTGAGGTGTGACATGATGAGGTCACAGTCTGTTTTTGTATTTACTTTCTGTGGTTAAAAGTGACAAACTACTGACGACCTGAAACTGTTAATCAGTGACACATTATCTCACAGGTCCTGGAAAGACCTGGTCCTGGAAAGACCTGGTCCTGGCTTTGATTTGAGACACATCACAGTCGGGCCAGAATCCAAAGATGATAAGCTTTTTATCCATAAATGTCTTCAACTCAGTTTTCAGCATTAAATTATGAAGCCAGAGCTCAGAGACAGTTTCTTCATCCACCATTTGTTCCATTAGGAAACAAACACTAATTCATCACACATTTGTTTTTTGAAGCTGTATTCTACACATATGTTGAAGTGTTTGTTTGTCACACTTTTTCCTGCTCAGCTGACAGAGCGGCTCCATGTCTCTGCATCTGGTCTCAGGTTCAATTCAGTGAGAAGGTTTAGGTTTTGCTTGTGATTAATTGGAAAAGAGCCAATTAAACTTCTTCCAAGGAACTTTTTCAGGAACCGTTTCAGGAAATGTTTAGTAAATGAGGAAACAGTTTGAGTGTGAATGAATACCAGATTGATGAAATTAATTGAAGTGATGTGTTGTGATTCAGGGCGGTGAGCTGTGTTCAGGAACTTCCTGCTCAGGGTAAAGTCACCTCGCTGGACCTCAGCTCCGACCATCGCCAGCTGCTCAGCTGTTGCCGTGATGACTGCCTCCAGCTGGTAGACCTGAGGAGGTGGAGCAATGACCGCATGTGTTTCAGGTAGAACCGTCACAGTGTAACAGGTGTGTTTGTTCTGAACAGCTGTTACAGTGGTACAGACTGATGACTGTGTGTTTCTGCCTCTGTCAGAGCTGAGGGCTTCAAATGTGGCAGCGACAGCACCAAGGCTGTGATCAGGTGAGTTCTGTTTTTTTAGTCTAGGTGGTGGATTACAGAGACATGGTTTCTTTCTGTGATTGTGACATCTTGTATTATTACTACAGTTAATATCAGTAAACTTCTGCTCCATGATAAGATCCGGGGTGGGACAGAGATCTTGTTACTGCTACATGTGAACATATCCACAATCGCCAGGGACCTGAACCATGGCCTTAACTCAGGTTTTCTGCTATCACGAATCTGGCTTACTTACTTACTAACTGGAGTAGATCACCATGGTTACCCGGGATAGATCACCATGGTGACCTGTGCTGCGGAAGATCAGCTCAAAACCTGACAACAGCCTGACTACTGACCAATCAGATCACTGGAAACCTGAGTTCACTGAGTTTTTCACTGAGTTGCTGTGTAACAACGATTAAAGCTGATGTTAATGAAGACAGTTTGAGCCTGACTCAGAACAACATGAGCAGACTGAGACCTGGACATGAAACTAAACTCGTATGTCTTTAATAGAGAAATGATACATTTTATAAACTCACTGACTTTGACCTTCATCGCAGTTCAGTTTGTCCATCATCAGACACAGAAGCAGGAAACACTCTGGACTACAGACCAGTTTAACTCCTGCTCTCACTGACACTTTATCATCTCTAGTGTTTCTGCAGCTTGTTCTTCTACTACTGATGTGATCACAGTCTTTTCATTTCACCTGTGGAGCATCACTTCCTGCTCAGTGACCACAGTAACCTGCAGCTCTCAAAGTCTGCCCTCATCAGATTCATCACTTCATTCATGGCTCTGATGAATCTCTCCTCATTAACAGCTCCTCCTGCCTGAAGTCAGATTATTAAAACCAGACTTAACTAAGCCGGTTGATAACCAGGACCTGGATCCAGGTGATCTAGGACAGTGAATCTTCAAGAGATCCAGTCGAAGGAGAACTGGCTTCATGGTTCAGGCCCAGACCGCTACAGTCCATGTAAACATGTTGTATGATTGCCTTTGTAACCTGGTTGCTCTGAGTGACCTGATTTATGTGTTGATGTAAACATTCTGGATAAGTGGGTGAAACACAGAGCAGAGGGATTGCTTTGTTCTTTGTTGTTTCAGCAAGTTCAGTCTTATTTATTGGTGATCAGGTTCTGTGACTGATCATATCAGTATGTCTGTGATCAGAAAATTCCATCAGAAAACAGAGAGAGATAAAAATAGAGGGAGACAGACAGAGAGGAGGGATGAGATGCTGCATGCTTCATTTTCTGCAGTTTCCATGACAACAGCATGACCAGGATGCTTTGTGCCTGTTCAGCTCTCTGGCAGAAACACTAAATACATAAATTTGTTTCTACACAAACATACAGGCAGTGAAGGTTCCCTGCTAGGTTGTCTCTGAGGCCAGTCTCTGAGCTGTTAGTGTGGTAACAGCTGATTTTACCAACATCACCCCTCTGTGATTTGGTTCTAACTCAGACATGATATTCTGACACAGGACAGGTGCTATGTGCCTGCCTGAAAGAACCTGTCATAATGTAGTTTTAAAGCAGTTGTCAATTTCCTTGAATGAATTCTTAAAAGCCTAATGACCAAAAATATTGACTGAAATCTATTAATTATTAATTTATTATTTGAAACTTTATTTTAAATATTTGTTTAATTGTACTTTGATCAGTTACTGTACTGTAATTTACAACCACACAAAATGTACAACCATACAGAAAGAAAAACCTTACACACATCCATGTTCAGCTGACTTACTAAAGACTGACTATAGGATTGTGTTACACCAGTAATTAATACAATAAACTGAACAGCAATGAATTAGCACCTAATGACAGCATCTTTTCATACAGCACAGTTACATAGGAGTAAAAACTTAGTAAATTTAACTGGAGGTTCATTAAAGACAGCAACAGATAAAACATCCAAATGTAGATGAGGTCAACTACAAACCTGCAGAATGACCAGCTTCTTTAAAGGAGCTCTATGTAAGTTTTGCTGTTGCTACATAGCTAACATTAGCATTAACAGCTGTTTATTCACCAGCCTAGAAGAAACATTATGAGTTCAGCATCAAATATTGTGAGTTCAGCATTAAACTTAAACTTCAGAAGACGTGTTATAACCTTTTGTATTGTTAACACAACAACGACTGAAGCTCTTGGTAAGACCGGTAATAAATAGTTGCTAATGCTAATGTTGGCTGTGTAGCAATAGCAAAAACTTAAAAATAGCTCCTTTTTAATACAGACCAGAACAGATTTCTCCCGACTGGAAGGCGTCTACTGTGAAGCAGCTGCAGGAAGTCTTTGAGAACAAACTGTGTCTGGATCATGGGACTTTTCCTGTTGCACTACAATGACTTAGTTCTTCGTAGTTTTGATAGTAGAAGCCTAAACCTGAGACCCAGTCCAAGCCTATACACACACATGTGAGGCCCAACCAAACTGTATTCAGCTGGTAATGCCTAGTTTGAATTCTGAACACAACACGATAATATTTTTGCTTCATTCATCAATAACTTACAGGGTAATGCTAGATGTTGTCCACATTCTCAGTGAGGACAGAAATATCTTAATAATAATGAAAATAATAAAACCTGAATACAAGAGTGTGAGGATCGATCTGTAACCAAACAGGCCGAACCCAAAAACACTGACATTTTGTTGAAACTCAGTGGGGTTTGGTCAGCTTTTTGAGATTAGAAATTCTCTCACATCCCCCTACGGTCCATGTTCCATGTAAAACCCCTCTCAGTCTAACCTGATGTTCTGTCTCTTCAGTCCAGACGGTTGCTTTCTGTCGGCTGGATCAGCAGACGGTACCGTTTACATCTGGAATGTCTCCACTGGCAACCTGGAGACCCGCCTACCTGACAAACACAGGTAACTTGAGGAATTGATTGAGGAATTGATTGATTCATGTATTGATCAGCTGATCAATACATGAATCAATCAATTCAAAACAATTCACTTTGGGAAGATTTTATTTAATCTAAATAATAAGTCTTTACGATTTAATAGACAGATCAGATGCATCAGAACACTTCCCTGAGGAACTACATGTTATTAAAGACAGAGCCAAACGATTTACTGCATTTGTTACTAATTTAACCCTACATTTATTTATGTAGTGGTTTCCACCAGTTCAGACTTATAAATCTGATTGACGATCAAACCCTACAAAGGTTTCATGCATACAGTCACATGAATCCATTTTTGCTCAAAACACATCATAGGTTTTCAAAGATTATATTGAGGAAAACCAAAAGAAAGTAAAGTAAAAAACCCAAAATTCCTTCACCCTGACACTGCCAAGATGACGACAGTGGCAAACCTCACTCTGAGCTTCAAAATTGCTCTTCAGAACCCCGTGGGTGAGGTCACAGAGGCTACATCCAAATTTATTTACAGTCTATGTATGTGTCCAACTCAAATTAAATGACAATGAAAAAATCCTCCTCAGGTTTTCCAAGTTATCAGTTCAGTTCAGTCCAATCCAATCCATCCAATAAACAAAACTCAGTCAGTTTAGTTCACTGAAAATCTACAAAATAATACGGAAAAACAGTCTCTCCTGACTTCCGTCGACTCACGGATAGTGAGGCCAAGTGAGTGTGCTTTCCTGTTTTTTCAGCACACACTCAAACCACATCAGCACGTTCAGCTGGTTTTCTCTACACATCTCTGCATGACATATAAATAAAGTTATGTTAATTTGAAAAAGTTTTATCAGTGTACCTACTGATAATACATGCACTGAATAATGTTCTCCTGTAAATGTCAGTAAGGTTTAATAGAAAGATCAGAGGTTCCAGGATGCCTCCCTGAGGGACTCCACATGTCACTGTATAAATAATGAGTTACTGGTCCTTTAATAACAGCCATGCCTTCTCTCTGTAGTTCCTCTATCAGCGCTGTGTCCTGGTCTATGTCCGGTGAATACGTTGTCAGCGTGGACAAGAGTAGGCGGGCCGTCCTCTGGAGCGACATCTGAAACAGCCAATCCATGAAGAGTTCACGTTGTCACGGCAACACCGCTCACAACACAGAGCTGTTATAGGGAACATCGAATTGGACAAAATGGACAAACGTTTTTGCTTTAACAGAGATGTTACTAAGGGAAAACAGGATGAGTTTCTACCAACATTAAGCTTTCTACTCCTCTAACATTTACATTATGTCACTCTGGATGTGTTGGAAGAAATGTCAGCATAAAGCAAACAGGAAAACCATTTTCCATTAAACGTAAAGATGACTCAAACCTTAGAAACCACAGAGCACAAGGGAAGTCAAGACAATGGGGTAAATCAAACAGGACCAGGTTGACCGTTGTTTATACGTTTGTTTTTTATATTGTTGTCTGTGTGTATTTTTAGCAGGTGTCGTTTGCTGCTTTTTTTTCCTGTGTAGTGTTTCTTATTGGAAGACAGTGTGTTGAGTAGTGTTGGACTGCTTGTACGATGTGTTGGGTGAATAGTCGGAGCCGCATCAGACTGCAGTGATGCACTCACCGGATTTTCCTGAAATCCACCACCTTCTCCTTGGTCTATGGGACAGTCAAGCCAGGTGACCTGTCCACCAGGTGTCCTGTCCACTGCTGATACAACTGCTGAGTCATCTGAAAACTTGAGCAGGGAGGTAAAATCAGTGACTGGGCTACTAAAAATAATGTTGCTCTCCTCTGTATACTACTCGTGGAGCCTACTTCCTGTCCAGTTAATGTCTGATATCAGCTGGTCTGACAGACAGCTGGTTCAGAGGATGGGGTCGGAGTCAGACAACTCAGGTCTGGCTTCTGATGTGGAGTCCCAGTCAGAGTTGTGCTGAGTCAGAGGTGTAGTGTGTGAAAAGGAAAGGGGAACTACCTGTTCAGTAGTCTCTCCATCAGGTAGTCTAGTGGACTAGTTAGTGATGTAGGCTGCGGTGTTAACCTGCCATCGGGCCATTGCGTTCTCCTCCCTCTCCACTTCCTCTGCCTGTGAAAAATCCCCTTCACTCTGGTAAACGTCAACAACCTCTGAGCAGCAGCCTACGTACTGAAGATCGGGATCATCCAGTCATGTTTTTTGTGGCATTTTCTTTGCGTGGAATCAGCCATTTTGATGACAGCTCCTCTCTGACACTGTTTTGCATTAGCACCGTCACTGCATCCTGGGCTCAGCACCGCCCAGGCTTTGATTGGTCTAAAGAAATGCAAACACACCAGAGCTTGATGATGGGGCAGTCACAGCTCTGTGGAGACAGGTCTGTCTGTGTGAGACTGACCATCCAGGAGGTTGTGGAGGTATCTGCCTGCATCTCCTGGAGATTCCCTCAGCAGCAGAGAACATGGTTGTCATAGCGCTGCTGCTTTTTCCAGGTGAGATGAAGTAGGCGAGTCTGTCTGAGGGTTTATGGAGAACCTGTTGATCAGGTGAGGATGCACAGCTGCTTTACAGACTGACTAGGGATCAGACTCAGATTGAAGACAGGGTATCTGCAGGTCTGGAAAAGTCTTGAAAAAGCTTCAAATGTTTCCTTCACAGAGGTCTTAAGTATTTATGGAGGCAGTAACATCAGGTATAAAAATGTTTTTATCTGATTTTAGCAAAAACTGGCTGAAACATCTCCAAAGCTGTTGATCCTGACCTCTGACATACATAAATTATTTTTCATTACCTGTTTAATCTACCCATAGATTAATCCGCTGCTCATCTAGTTTCAGTTAATGATTAGTTAATATTACGGATTACTGTTAGACAGCTGATCCTGAAGTATGGTTCAGCTCCTGAAGTCTGGTTCAGACCCTGAAGCGTGGTTCAGCTCCTGAAGCGTGGTTCAGCTCCTGAAGCGTGGTTCAGACCCTGAAGCGTGGTTCAGACCCTGAAGCGTGGTTCAGACCCTGAAGCGTGGTTCAGCTCCTGAAGCGTGGTTCAGCTCCTGAAGCGTGGTTCAGACCCTGAAGCGTGGTTCAGACCCTGAAGCGTGGTTCAGACCCTGAAGCGTGGTTCAGACCCTGAAGTGTGGGTGCTCTGCAGGTCTGCAGGTCTGCAGCTCTCAGCGGTTGATTTCCATTTAAAAGGCGTCTGCATTAATCCTCTGTTTGGCTTCTCAGCTTTGAAGAGTGAAGTCAGTGGCTTCAAAGAGAGAAGTTGACAGCCAGAGGCTCTGAACATGGGGCGGGGGGGGGGGGCATGAATAGGGTGATTTACATCCTTTATATCAGCTGCTGTAACGTTCCAAGCAGCTGATCTGATCTGTTCATGTTAAACGCCATGTAGTTAAAGTGCTCAGTGTTCATGATGTCACAGCTTCCTGCCTTTTCCTGAAGGAATCAGGTTGCTGCTTTTTCACCTGAGACACGTCCACTGATCATTAGATCACTAACACATTTTTAAAAAATGTCTTGTTGAACTGATGAATTCATTTATTGATGGCTGATGCTTCCCCTGAACAGAACCTACTGACCCTTCAGATTTATTTATATTCAGGTCAGAGACTCTTGATGGTGGTGGGAAATGTCTTCCTCTTTGTGGTGCTGTTATGTTTTCTGTGTTATTTATTTACTGAGGGTATTTGTGTTTTGCTGCGTTTGACCTTTAGTGACCTTTATTGGTTTTACTGGAACTGAGGGGAGATACTGTTTAATCAGTCCTGAGTTCTGATGGTTCAGGTTGTGATGAGGCTTCAGGGAGAGTCACCTCAATGTGAACAGTTATCAGAAAAAAAAATTTAAACAGTGTTCATATGATGAAGAAAGTTTTTTAAAAAAAAATTTAACTTCATTTTTATAAAGAAAAGCAGAAGAACGGAGGGAATAAAGCCAACAATATTCCATGGTTTCTTTATTGAAAAATATAAATGAGTAATTCAATAAAATGAAATAAAAAGGGAAACATGTACTTTAAGTTGTGTTTAACGAATACAACATAATGATACATAATTAACTGGATGTCTGTATGTGAGTACCACTGTAAAGATGCACAAAAAGAATTAATAATAAAAATGAAATAAATAAGATGAAAACATTAAGATGCTGCTTCTCTCGTCCTCCAACTACAAACCTGAGAGCTGCTCCGTCATGGAGAAATAAAGTCAGAAATACTAATAAAATCTGTCTAAAGATTTCAGTCAGCTGCTGCCACATTCATCCAGACATGTCTGATGATGCTGTGGAGATCTAATTCTCCACATGAAGCTGGTGACATCTGTAAAATCATCTCTCTGTTTCATCCAGATTCAATCTTTATCTCTCCAGACTGTTTATTAAAAACTGTGACATCAATGTGTGTAAATGTAATTCACTGCCCTCTTGTGGCAGTAGCAGGCAATTGTCTCTGGAAGCTAGTTTGACTAGCAGCCGATGTATCTATTGTTTCTGTTATTATCATGGGTGTGACTGTATCCTGTTGACAGAGGCTGGGGCTTGTCAAGCAGAAAGGGTAGTTTTTAGCAGTTATCAGTCTAGCTGTGAACTTATCGGTGTAATTAAGTTTGTGCACTTTAATCAGTAAATAAATGCTACGACCCGAGTCAAGTTCCCTTGTCTCCCATGTGCTTCCCAAGCATCAACCTCCGAGGCTGAAAAATGAATTCAATGCTGAAGTTACAAAAACTGCAGTTCCTCTAATGACCACCAGAGTCTGGCTCCAACAGTGAGTCAATCCCAATAGACTCGCATGTTAAACTGTCCAACTTCACAGCAGAAAAAAACATGTTTACAGTGTGGTACAAGAACAGTTTTGGTCTCTAGCTAATTTCCTCCTTCATGACGACTGTTCACATTTCATTAAAACTTAAAGTTATATGTGTCCTCTTTGAGTGACAGGTGGGTGTCGTCACTATCTGCTAGCTATCTGCTCGGTGTCACCTCAGCTAATTCAGTCAGTGAACGTGACCTCTCTGTGTTTGTGGTGTTGGTTCTTGTGGAGGATTTTTTATGTAAATTGACTGACAGAGCGTGAGGAAGTCTGTGCTCCTGTGTTTTGAGGTGAGTGAAATTCTGTGTATGCACTTAACATATGTGGTTATTAACTTATCTTGTTAACTAGCTAATTAGCAAGCAAATGAATTAACCTTAGGTTAGCGTTCGACCGAGACACTCAGTTGCTCAGCTGTGCTAACGATGCTGTTGGCAGTGTATGCTAGGGTTCCCACCTTTCCCCCCCGGGTGACACAAAGACTCGAACCCACTGACACTGCCAAGCTGGTGATGCTGGAGCAGATCCCTCTGAGCTTCTAAACCGCTCTTCAGAAACCTGTGGATGACGTCACAGATGCTACGTCCATGATGCTTCCCAGCTACAGTCAGCTCCCAACTATGAGCCAGGAAAGATTAACAACACTGAGGCTGGAAAATGAAGGATTCTACATTGTCACTTTCATTGTCAGATAATGGTAAATATTTTGAAGGTTACCATTGCAGTGATTTTTAGTCATTTGCCCTCAATACTGAACATTCGTCAGTTTAAAGGACTCATCCTGATACTTCTTCAGCCAGGAAGGAGAAAAGTGAAGATGTACAGACTAGGGGTGGGCATGATTAATCGATGATCGATAATTGATCGTTGAGAATTTTAACGTGGTTGTGCTGTGTAGTGCGTCTTGAAGCAATTCATTTCACTACACTGCAGCGCAATTTAAATTTTCAACAGAGAAAAATGAAAACTCAGCTATTGTTGTTGGACCATAATTTCTTCTTGGAATAAAGATTTCATTGAGGAAAAAGACGCTCTCTTTAGTATTTTCTGCCATAGGCATTTTTTAATATAAAAAATGAATAATTAATCGATAATTGATCGATAATTTTCCCAATGATCAATCAAGGAAAGTGCCCATCTCAAGTACAGACAGAGAGCAGCAAGATGCAGCTCTGCTTGACACAGTCGGTCACTGTCAGACTGTCACTGATGATGCAAGTTTGATGCGTGGGCTAATTTTAAAACAAGTGCTGCTGTGAATACATACTTTTTCTACCTTTAATAACAACATGGTGCCATAAATAAAGAAATGTATTATTTTTGGCATTTAAAATGCGATCACACATTACATCATATAAAACTTCATGTTGCAGAACATCAACCAGGCATATGAATGGCATCTTATTTACTATTCACCATAAATACTTTGAATGAGTAACGGTTTACTATCATTGTGGCATTAGCTGTACTTTAGCTCTAGACACGATTGGCACAGACCTCAGGGTTTCTCACTATGTTAGGACAATCTGAAATTACTTCATTGATTCATTACACATGATATAGTTTTACTGTAACTGCCAACACTGGTGTGAATCTACACAGGCAGGGTATCTGCCTATCCACATCTGTCAGGAGGGGGCACTGTACTAAACCGTTGGCAACTTGTTCACTCAGTCAGTCGGTGACATTCACGTTTATAGGGCTGGCCTCGCTGTGCCACTGTCATATAAAATATCCATGTTTGTGGACTGGACTGAGATAATCTTGAATCCTTGGACTGAGATGATCCTGAATCCTTGGACTGAGATGATCCTGAATCCTTGATGTGATGAGAATAAAATAAGAGCAGACTCTCAGCTGATGCTCTCTTATTCTGTCAGCAGTGGATGAAAAGTGTTTTTAATATCTGATGTTTACACTCTGCTGATGTAAAAAACTGTGTCTTTATCTCTAATAAACTCTGGTTTCTACTTGTCCGTCCTTTGTCATGTCGTCTCCTCGCTCATCACTGCTCCCGGCCATTTTTCATGACAAACTGTTGAAGTGTCGTTGTTGAGTTTAAAAATACAGTGTGATGATGAGGTGGAGAAGCTACAGCGCTGGAGGCTGTTTCACACTGAGATCATTAATGAGGAAACAGGAAGCAGCTGCTGCCTCCGACCTGATCGACCACCGGTCACAGAAACTGATCACTGCTCCGAGCTGAAGGACTGATCATATACACCATAATACCTCTACTGAGACCAGGACCAGGAGCTAACTTTAAGGCCTTTGCACTCAGTTTGCAACTCATCATCAGTGCAGTTATTTCTAGTTTTTGGTTTGGATCATTGTGGATACGTTTCGTTTGAAAAACCATTGACTTCTCATACCGACAATAAAATAATGAAATATACTATATGTTCTAAATAACGTTCTAAAACGTTCTATAGTAAAAACTGGTACCAATCTATGTGCACTAATAAAGGAGAATTGCTTATTCATGTTATTATCCAGCTAATCATGTTGCAGTAGCAGATTCAGGTGAGGTGTTTCAGTTAATGTTCACGTCAAACAGAGTGAGGATAAATGTGATCTTATTGACTTTGACTGACATGATTGTTGGTCTGAATGTTTCTGGGTGTGGTGTGATGGTGTATAGAATTGGGCATGGTGTTATGTGTGGGCATATGTTATAGCCACTGGTGCTGAACACCATGGCAACAGTAAACATTGTGTCACAGTAGTTTAAAGTTATAGTATGTAACTTTTCCACATTCAAATCTCAGTCTAAAAAAGTCTCAAAATCAGTCTAAAAACAAGTGGACCTTTGTTCTATATGTTGTTGAGTTGTGTTCTTACATTATATCAGATGTTTCCATCAATTCTCAAACCAGAGACACCTGTGATTTTTAATCATGGTAACGTTTCATTGGTCGTCTGTCAATGACATCATATTCTCTTTGATCATGTGTCAGTGTGTTTGTCTGACAGAAGCTCAACATTGACTTTTATCTAGTTTTAAGCCACATACACTTTTTGAACACACTTTTTTAACTCTATATTTGAACCAGATGAAGGATTTTACGACGTCTGGATCTGAATTTAATCAGAGAAACAAGCTGAGGAAATGTTAGACAGCTCAGCTCCCAGCTGCTGGAGACGTCCTGTCCTGTGTCACTGAAGAGCGTTGGTGAATCTCAGATTTTTAAAATGAAACTGTTTTATTGGTGTTTCTACTGGTCTTATGTTCTCATCTGTTTGTTATGGAGAGGAGGACACCTCTGAGGATAATTCTGCTACTGGTAAAAACCTGCCGAACGTCTGGCTCATAAGTTATCAGAGAAACAATCAGAACAAAGTTTAGCATCAATCTCAGCTCCAACTCTTCCCTGAGTCTCTGTCCTTCGTCCAAACACTGACTTTTAATGTCAAACTGCTTTATTCAGTGTTTTTAACGCTAAAAATCATAGCGTCTGTTTGATTTCCTAAACCACTGACACTGAAGGAATCCAAACTGGGAGGAGCTTACGGTAATGGTGGTGAAGAGAACCCATGATCCATGGCTATTTCATGACGGAACCCATCGCCGTCTTTTATTATTGTTTTGGTTCAGACCCCTAGAGGCAGAAGTTACTGACTGTGTATTTAAGTGGCATGTTTAATTTTTTCGACCTCTCTGTAAAGACTTTATATAACATAATTATATACACTTTCTCAGGTATGGTGATCTACAACTTTTAGGTTGGCAACTCGTTTCGGAACCTAGATAAGAAAAACAAATATTCAAAAGGTGAACAGATCACACTCCAAAAATAAGAACAGAACACATACAGCCAAATCCAAAGGCAAATGTGTTGCTGTATTAACACGGTATTGCTGTCTGCATCACAGAACTCCAAATGTGGCCTTTCTCTGTGGGTTGGTGCTGATGAAGGTCCTCACCAGGTGACTGTCCAGACTGTTCAGAATATCACCATGAACATGCCTAAGAGCAAGGTGGGTCAGTCATCACTACGTCATTGTTGTCTTCAGACAGTGCAGAATGGAAAACATAGAATGAGATGTAGTCAACTTCTATCAAAGTGCAAGAGAAGGTGAAGGGATTCACTATTCACTGTTTGCCTTAACAAGCACCTGCTGTTTTCATGCCATCTTGGTCGAATCTCTGTAACCAAGTCCACTGCTTCATAAAGCTCATTTTGCCATGAGTGTTATGCTTCTACTTCTCGCTCTGTTGTGTAACTATAACAGACTGGGATTTTCGTCACCCTGTGTCTCACTGTAGATAGCGAACGTAGCATGTTCTCCACTGTACACTCAAGTGCACCCAGTGCGCTGGGCTCGGTGATCTGTCACCTCTTGGCCACTGATTCACACTGCTCAGAAAATGCTTCACAACACAGGAGACCAAAGAAGGCTTAAGCCTTGTTGCCTGCTTACACAGGCCTCCGATCTCTGCTCTGGTGTCTTCCCGCACACTTTTGTCATCCTCAAGCTGCCAGTGAGTTCCAGTGATTTCTTTGTAAGCATTACATACAGTACATGTTTGATAGCTGTTGTTCATATGCACCATCTTGTTGGACATGTGGCAAATATGGTAACTACGTCATTACAGCCAAACATCAAGCTCCTTGTGTTTGGATGACTCATGGATTACTACAGTTATACCCTGAACAGAGTTCATAGAATCAGCTGTAAGACTCACCTTCTGGGCGGCCGGAGAACCGTCCTGACATATTACTGGCTCCATCAAAACAGTATTTGCGGAGACGTTCAATTGGGATGTTCAGCCTGAGAAACAGATGTTTGGTCCCTCCTTGAAGCCTCCTTTCATAAAACTGTTGTCTGACCTGACCTGACTTTATTAATTAGACCTTTCTCCACATCGCCATCCTCAATACAATGCAGCCATCACCACTTGTTGAACCAGCTTGCATTGACTGAACGACTGAAGACTGAAGCTGCTTGGTTACTGTGGTGCCTATGAGACATTAGCATGTTGACCTGCGATGTTAGTTTGAAATACCATCATCAAACTCTGGGGAGGGTGTGTTGGTCATTTCAGATGTGCTGGGACAGGGGCTGAGTCTGCCTCCACTAACTCGCCAAATCTTTTTCTGTTTTGTTGAGCCTTCCCTAAAAACAACAACCAGTGCTCCAACCTGAACAACCCTCTGAAACTACCCATAGGGGTGTGTCCTGTAATCATCATTAATGATGATGGCTTATTTTATTTATTTATTTTTTTTTTACAGCTATTAGTGTTTCCAATGAGTCTTATTTAATTTTCATTAATTTTATTTTATTTATTTATTTTTTGGCAAATACATTTTTGAGTGCTGCAGCGCCCCCAGCACCCCTGCTTCCATAAAACCTTAACGTTGATTAAGGTTGAATTCATTACACATGTTCTTTTCTAAAGAACATACAGTAGAGGAGGACAGTGGACAATGGTCAGAGACATTTTTAGTGAGGGTGTTACAGTTTGCATTTAAATATGACACAGAAAATGTCTGAATGATTTTATTTTATTTCATGACTTTTCCATTTATTTCAGTGCTATAAATCTTCCAGACAGACATGTTAAACTCTAGTCTGTTTCTGTCTGTAGGTTGTATTCTGCTCTGTGAGCCAGCGTGATGTCTGGAAAATTTGTGAAGGTTAGAGGTAAAATAAAAAAAATGGAATATTTATATTTATTTACTGTAGGACAAACAGAAGGATGGACGGAGGGATGGTGGAGGTCAGGGTCCAGCTGTCAGCTTGATGTTAATGTCACAGACAGAAATAAAATGTGTCCTCTGGGTGTTTCATGTTTTAACACATTTTATTGCTAATGAGTGTGTTGGGCAGAGAGAGAGAGAGAGAGAGAGAGAGAGGCAGTGAGTGAGGGAGGGAGGAGGGAGAGTTAAAGAGGAGGAGGAGCAGAATAGTGGATTCAGTCAGTCGTTCAGTGGATCGGAGCTCAGATGGAGGTTTATCCATGCGCCGAGGAGAATCTGACGGCATGACGACGACTTCCTGAGAGAGAGAGAGAGAGAGAGAGAGAGAGAGAGAGAGAGAGAGAGAGACACCCTCCCCTCAGTTTCCACGGTGACGGCATCCCTCCATCCTCCTCCTCCTTCTCCATCATCTCTCTGTCCGGCTGCTGTCGGCTCGTTGGCGTCGACAGGATGGGAGATAAAGGAACCAGGTAAGATTTAGTATGTGCGTGTGTGTATGCGTGTGTGTATGCGTGTGTGTGTGTGTGTGTGTGTGTGTATGCGTGTGTGTATGTGCGTGTGTGTGTGTGTGTGTGTGCGCGTGCGCGTGTGCGTGTGCGTGTGTGTGTGTGTGTGTTTTCATACAGAGCACTGCTGTTTTTTTGGTTTTATGGTTCTTTCACATCACTCTTGCTGGTTTCTCACAGAACCTTTAAATACAGAAACAAAGGAGCGGTGTGTGTGTGTGTGTGTGTGTGTGTGTGTGTGTGTGTGTGTATCTGTGTCTTGTTGTTGTTGTAATGTTACATAACATTCTGTCAGAACCTCAAGCAGTGTGACGTCTCAGCAGTGCACTGATGGTTTCTTGCAAGGTGATTTTTTTTTTCTTTTTCTTTTTGCCTTTATTTTGATAGGACAGAGGGGGGGGGGGGGTGGCAAATATGTAATAAATTACTCATTACTTCTTACTAGTTAGAAAGTAATGAAGTTATTTTACTAATTACAATTAACTTTACCACGTTTGACATAACTTCTCTTCCTGGATTTGTAAATTCATCATCTTAGTTCATTTGTATGTAATTCTTTTTTTCTTTTTTTTCTTGATGATTTGATTTGGAGTCAGTGATAGATGATATTTATTATGAGACTTGATGTTAGTCTGACATGACCACAGTGGAAATTAGTCTTGGACTTGATATGTGACCTCATTATACCAAATAATCTAAACACAATACTTCACACCACTATGTCACATACTGTCAACAAAACTCAGCTGATTCCTAAATGTTTGTTTATTAGTAGCGATTAGCAGCACAAACCAGCTAATGATACGCAACAAGGAGTTCACCTTTCTTTCCACTTGCAGCCCTACACCAACATGTACCAGACCAGTCTGTGATTTGCAATCAAATTCTCAGTGTGAGCTACTTTGACCAATAAATACAAACCAACCAATCAGAATACATCCACAAACCAAGCGAAAAGAACACCTGTACAAACCAACCAATCAGAATGTGTCTACAAACCGACCAATCATGATACATCTACAGACCAACCAATCGGATTGTCTACAAACCAACCAATCAGAATGTATCTACCAACCAACCAAAGAGAAAACAACAACAAAACAACCGATCAGAATGTGTCTACAAACCGACCAATCATGATACATCTACAGACCAACCAATCATAATATGTGTACAAAACAACGAATCAGAGTACATCTACAAACCAAACAATCGGAATACGTGGCAGCTCCAGGACGGATGTAGTCTTACGTTTTAGAGTCCTGACTGAGTCAGACGTGAAGTCACAGACCTTGATCTGATTCAGTGTGACTTCACTATCATTATCTCTGATGTCCCTTCAGAATAAAGCTCCAGAGACACAGAGGGTGCAGAACTTCATTCAGAAGCTTCCTGTTTGTAAGTTCTCTTCAGTATCACAGTAATCTAGTGATAGTTGTCTGAACATCATGATCCACTGCAGACAGGAGCTGATCACAGCTGATTCAGCTGTTGTTTAGGAGACAGTTTGACTACATGGAAACTAACTAGCCTACAGTTAACTCACTGAATTAATGGCAACTAGACACAGGAAGATGCTAATGCTGTTAGCAGCTAAGTGAGCTGGCTTGGTAGCTACAGTCCTGCCCATTTCACCAGTTTGTGTGTTTTTTAAATGTATTATTCTTTAGCTTATTTAGCTTTAGTTATTTTTTTTGTCATAATTTTCATGTGAAGCGTTTGAACAGAACCAACCGTTATGAGACCCCACAGTTTGACTGGTTTACTCTCTGGTACATTCTGATTTCTCAGTTTGATCTGATGTTACTCTGAGAAAGACAGACCTATGAACTACTGCAAAACTAACACAAATATAAACAGCTCCGTTAACTTGGACCTCACTTACCCTTCTGTCTCTAACAGTGCAGAGGTTCTTAAGTTGTTGTGGTTCCACACAGAACCTGATTCAGACCACACAACATGTATTTTTCTGCTCTGTGATTGATATGGTCTCGTATCTGAGTGCTGAGTGTGTTTCTGTATTTGCAGGCTGAATGATCTGAGTGTGTTGTGTCAGGAGAATATTAATGAGTTCAGTGTGATCAGTGGGACATACAGAGCAGCTCAGACCCAGCCCTGCTGCTGCTGGAGAGATCCACTCTGTCAGCTGAGGAGACTTACACACAAACAGAAAGAATCAGCAGCTCAAACATTTAAACCGTTGTCTGTTCTGATTCCAATCAAACCTCTTTTAATAAGAGGGGAAGGATACATGACCACAGCCATGTTTCAGACAACCAGCTGATTTAAGACTTTTTATTTCTACAGATCGTCTCTTTACTGTTGCTACTTGGTAAAAGCAAAAGAGCCACAGAAATATGTGGAAAAACCAGTGTAAGAGTCTCCAGCCATGATTGCAGCTCTGTGAGGTGGGGATACCTCAGTGGTGGACAGACTGACAAAGCGCTGCTAAAATATGAACCACAGAATGAATGTATATTTGTCACCTTGTGTTTATTTTATATATTGTCTCGCAGCCTTTTTATGTCTTATCGAAGCACTTTAATTTGTCCTGCTGTCAGACGCTGCTGTTCTGATAAACCTGCCAACAGTGTTTGGATCAGCAGCTCACTGAGTTATGGTGGAGCTGAGCTGTGCCAGGCCTCAACATTAACGAGTGTGATTGTGAATTGAATCCTGATCTAACAGGTGTGGATTATACAGGGGCTCTGAGGAGTCTGAACCTTTATCAGGCTGCGACTTCTTGTTAAAGAAGAAAACAGGATGTCACAACAGTTTATGTCCACTGTTGGTTTACTGTGTAATATCATTCACCATGTGA
Organism: Seriola aureovittata; assembly: GCF_021018895.1. Lineage (NCBI taxonomy): Eukaryota > Metazoa > Chordata > Actinopteri > Carangiformes > Carangidae > Seriola > Seriola aureovittata. The sequence continues at coordinate 30,182,969 of NC_079367.1, read as the reverse complement.
AGCACACAATAAAAAAAAAAATATATATACACACAATGTTTTATTGTGTGTTGTCAAATCGTCATGTTTTAATTCAAAGTTTGCGTCACATGAGCTTGTAGCTGTTTCTGGTGCAATGATAACGATAAGAAGGGTCAAAATTCACCAGTGTTTCATAAATAGAGAGACCAGGTCATTCTGTTTTTGTCTGAAGACAACATCTGTAACATCTGCCCTGACATCTGTCCTGTACACTACTTTTCATAATGCTTTGTGGGATGAGTCCACTTTATAGGGTGTAATATGTCTCACTATACATTTGGACAGCACTACAAAATGGCAAACTCTCTATATAGTGGACTACATAGGGAGTCAGATTGGTTCAGATGTTCATGTTAATGTGTTCCCATCAGCCTCAGCTGGACACTGTGTTTATTGCTGATTATCAAGTGTTAGCATGTTAACACGCTAAACATGGTGCCTGACAGAGCTGTTAGCATGGCTGTAGACTCCAGGTCTGGTCCCCTGTTGAAGGTGTTTATCTTAATCTGGATCAAGGGTATAAAGACAGAGGGTGGAGGACTGGGAGCTACACAGGAAACCACAGAGGCCAATAACAATAAATCCCATCCGTTGATGAGTGACAGCTCTGTCTCTGACCACAGTTCAGGGATATGAAACATTTCACAAGTTTTATTCTGGTCAAAATGGAGAGAAACAGCTGTGCAGGACCGGCCTCCAGCAGGGAGGTGTTCAGGTGTCAGAGTGAGTCTCCGCTGGACTCTCAGTGTCAGGGGAGTCTTCAGTCGTCCCCCGTGGCAGCGAGCTGACACAACAATCGGATATTGATCAATCCGTCGGTGTTCCCTCAGTTGGAGCGTCCTGATCAATCAGGTGAACAGAGGCTGAGCAGAGAAGCACTTCACCTGCAGGAACACTGTCAGGACTTTTAGTTACTGATGGAACATTCTTTACAATGAGCCAAGAAATACACAGATATCAGCTGTCAGATCAGGGTTCACAGTCTGACTCAGGTGTATGTTCAGAATCAGTTAGTGAATTTATCACAAAACAGCTGAAAAACATGAATTTATTAGGTGTGAAATTTGTAGTTTGTATGTCATTGACAGAGACAGAACATCACTGTGCTTGTTATCAACAGCAGACCAGCAGATAAATACAGTGTAACATGAGGGTCCTGGTAAAACTTTTGAAGGAGCACTTTTACTTCTCTCACTTAGTCCCCTTAACAACAACCACACTTCTGGCTTTAAGTCACATGATGCTAAATTTATTAGGTGTGAAATTTTTTAGTTTTCACATGTTTTACCTTTAAACTATGTCACTGTCAGGTGTTGCTGCTCCAGTGAAAAGCAAACATCTCCACATGAATTTCCCCTAGGAGATAAATAAAGTATCTATCTATCTATCTATCTATCTATCTATCTATCTATCTATCTATCTATTTAAAAATTGATCTACAGTCGTTTGGAGATTTGTTGTTTGCAATCAATGTGAATATAATTCATATGTGATACATTTAAATGTGTGTGTGCTGTTTATAACGCACAAGTAAGAAAAGGAGGAAATAAACAAAAAGAAAGACAGAATGAAAAGCACAAAAGCAGGAGACTAACTATTCAATATATAATGTTATAAAATCAAGAAAAAAAATCAAAGAAGAAGAAAAAGAATAAATTACAAATAAAGTAAATGAGGATTTGGCATTTATGAATTATGGCAATTTAACTATATCAAGTTGCTCTGAGATGCTATCAGATCTGACTGGACTGTCACACACAGTAAACGTATGTGCTCGGGGCTTCAGAGGACGAAGGTGTGGCTCTTCATAGTCGTCATGAACCGAAATGAGACAGTCTGGTCTACGGAGGATTTTCCACTTTGCGTCATCAGCTCTTCCTGCAGCTCCTGTCGCCTAGCAACTTTGACAACATATTACTCCTTTTCACTAAAACTTGAGGTTTTAAGTCTCTTGGTTTTAACAGTTGCACTGTAGCTGATTAACTGAGTTGAAACTCAGTACTTACATTTAAAAGTGCAATCCTCAGGGTTTCCGTCTGTCTTGTTTGCTGACATATTATTTTCATTAACAGTGCAATGAATCTTGGGATAGGTTGGACCATGAAGGATCCACCTGTTGGAGCCTTCGAAATGGGGCAGTCAAGTTGTACCACTGTAACACAATCTGTCTTCAGATGCATCTGAACTAACAGTTACAGTTTTTGCCTGTTGCTTGAACACTATAGACCCATGCTTAGACTAAAGTAACACAACTTGAAGCTTTTGTTACCATACCTCAAACACATGTACCCATACCTTAAACAAAAGCGCTGCTTTGCACTCTAGTTGCAATTCTGCAACACACTTACTCCTTTATGCAACACCCTTGGTCCCGCATACTACACTCTATTTCATACATAAGACACTTCGTTCAAAAATGAAATCTCAGGGTGCCATTTGGAAAACACATGTATCCAAAATACAAAATACATTGGGTAATTGCAACCACTCAAATACACACCTGAAGGCACTTACTTGCAAAACTGAACACCAATCAGCCAGCTACAAAAAGCCCTCAGTTTAGCCATTTCAAGAACTTTGAAAGCATGGATGGAGGGAGAGCGAGAGGCAGAGGTAGAGCAAGAGGAAGAGGAAGAGGACGAGGAAGAGTAGGAGGAGGAGGAGGAGGACAAGGTCAAGGTGGAAGAGGCCATGCACGGACTCCTATTTCTGATGATATAAGAGCAACTTTGGTGGACCATGTCATCAACCATGGCCTGACGGAGGGAAGCTGGGCAGAGTCCACCCACATCTAAGCCGCTTCACAGTGGCATCTGTAATAAGAACCTTCCGACTGGAAAACAGGTATGTCTTCACCTCTCTACCTTCTACTCTACTCAGATGGTATTTACAGTACTGTACTACAGTATATCACATTACCACATCACGTGCACAGGGTATTGCAGGGTGCTGATGCTCCTTTTGCAGCCAAAGTGGTAGTTTTTGTGAAACATACCATGATTACTTATATTGAGATGTTTCAGTACAGTGCATGATACAGTATATACAGGAAAGTACAGTATATATAGTACTGTAAGAAAAAGAAGCAAACCAATGACAATTTGTGCTTGTATTTCTCTAGAATGACTAGAAGACCTTCTGGGGGAGGACGCCAACGCCTGTTCAACAACAGCAGGAACTTGCAGTTGTGGACCTAGTGAGGGCAGACGATGCCATCCGTCTCCACCAGCTACCACAGAAAATACTTGCAGACAGGCAAGTGTTCAACAACATAAACCATGTGAGCATCACCACCATCAGATGCATCTTGGGAAAACGCAACATCACATTGAAGCAGCTCTACAGGGTCCCATTTGAGAGGAACAGTGTCAGGGTAAGTGTAACTGTCCTTTACATTTACAATATTGGTGAAATCCAGTAGCAGCTGAATATGTACCATATCAGTACCACATGGATCCATGCGGAGAGCTACACAGGTCCCTGTGTGATGGGGTGGGGGTTCTGTATGTGTAGCACTGTAGTAATATGTTGTTTTTTTGTTACAGAGAATCTTGGCCATGGATGGAGCTGCACGGCCTCATGAATTCATTTTCATTGATGAAGCTGGATTCGACCTGAGCAAAACAAGACGACGGGGTCGTAATGTAATTGGCCAAAGGGCAATTGTGCACGTCCCGGGGCAGCGCGGGGGAAATATCACATTGTGTGCCGCCATAAGCCTTCGAGGGCTTCTGCATCATCATGCAAAACTAAGTCCACACAATACCCAACATATACTCACATTTCTAGATGCTCTCCATAATATAGTTGTACAGAACAGACCACATCAGCCCAGGTTTGTGGCGGTATGGGATAATGTCAGTTTCCATCGGGCTGCTCTGGTCCAGGCCTGGTTCACCAACCACAATCAATTTGAAGTGGTATACCTGCCCCCTTACTCACCATTTTTAAACCCTATAGAGGAATTCTTTTCGGCTTGGAGATGGCGTGTATATGACCGCCAACCACATGCCCGCATGCCTCTTCTGCAGGCAATGGAACAGGCCTGCGGCGACATTCAGGTGACAGCAATCCATGGATGTCGATGAGGTCCTGTGGCCAGACCCCAACAGACGGCGGGATCCATGAGCCCACGTGTGCACAATTGCCATGATTTTCTGTGTTTACAGTTTAGTGTTTTTTTCTATTATTATTATTTTTTTGCTTTATCTGAATTCATGTTACTGCAATGTACAATACTGAGGAGGCCTATTTGCTTTTTTGGTTGTTTGAAAATGTGCCTCCTGAAAATGTGGCTTCTGAATAAACAGTGAAAATCAAAGACTGCAGTGTTTTATATAAAGTAGACTAGTGTGTTCCCCCTGATCTGAAAGTGTATGCATATGATGCAAGTGTGTGTCATTTTGTCATCAGAGTTTCAATTTGACACAGATGTGAATGGTATATTTCCCAGTGTTGTGTCATGTTTACTTGTGTGTAGAGTTTTGGCACAATAAGTGAAGTTTTGCAAAATGTGTTCAAGCAACGGGCAAAAACTAATATGTTTGAGTCATTGTGGATGACATCACACAAGCCACACCCACAAGAATTTACCAATCATAACATCTGGTCATTAAATCTGACAACAGCAAATAGGCAAGAAACTGCTGACACCTGACAGATGCTTTCATCAGCAGACACATGAGGTGTGTGTGTGTGTGTGTGTGTGTGTGTGTGTGTGTGTTCAGTGTTGAGTGTGTGTGTGTGTGTGTGTGTGTGTGTGTGTGTGTTCAGTGTTGAGTGTGTGTGTTCAGTATGGAGGGTGTGTGTGTTCAGTGTTGAGTGTGTGTGTTCAGTGTTAAGTGTGTTTGTTCAGTAGTTTAATCACCTCAGGCTTCAGTTATACACAGATCTGAATCTAACACCTCCTTCCTTCTTGCTAATCCCAGTCCTGCTGTTTTCATGCCTGCTTCTCTTCTTCTTCTTCTTCTTCTTGTTCTCTTAACCTAAAAGTTATAGTGAGTCTGGTCCATAGTTTGATGGAAGTGACCCTGTTGTTTCTGTCCATGTTGACTGTGCAGAGGTGATTCCAACTACACCTGACGGGTGTGACTCCACCTCTCACATCAGCTCTGACTCCACCCCCACAGCCGACTTCCATCTGAGGTCAGCATGTTGAATGTGCTGAAGAGGGAGGAGGGAGACTAAGGGAGACGGAGGGAAGCAGAGGGAGATGTAGGAAAGTGGAGGGAGACTGCGGGAGACTGGGAGAGATGTAGGGAGACTGCAGGAGACTGGGGGAGGTGCAGGGAGATTGTGGGAGATTGGGGGAGATGTAGGGAGACTGCGGGAGACTGGGGGAGGTGTAGGGAGACTGCGGGAGGCAGAGGGAGGCTGGGGGGCGGGGGGAGGCTGGAGGGAGATGCAGGGAGAGGGAGACAGAGGGAGACGGAGGGAGGCTGGGGGGCGGAGGGAGGCTTGGCTGGGGTGGAGGGAGAGGGAGGCGGAGGGAGACGGAGGGAGAGGGAGGGAGGCTGGGGGGGGTGGGGGGTGGAGGGAGGCGGAGGGAGAGGGAGGTGTAGGGAGACTGAGGGAGGCAGAGGGAAGCTGGGGGGGGTGGAGGGAGGCTGGAGGGGTGGGTGGAGGGAGGCGGAGGGAGAGGGAGGTGTAGGGAGACTGCGGGAGACTGGGGGAGGTGCAGGGAGACTGTGGGAGACTGGGGGAGTGTATGGAGACTGCGGGAGACTGGGGGAGGTGTAGGGAGACTGAGGGAGGCAGAGGGAGACGGAGGGAGGCTGGGGGGGCAGAGGGAGGCTGGAGGGGGGGGTGGAGGAAGATGGAGGGAGAGGGAGGCAGAGGGAGATGGAGGGAGAGGGAGGGAGGTGGAGGGAGGCAGAGGGAGGCTGGAGGGGGGGGTGGAGGGAGATGGAGGGAGAGGGAGGCAGAGGGAGATGGAGGGAGAGGGAGGGAGGTGGAGGGAGGCAGAGGGAGGCTGGAGGGGGGGGTGGAGGAAGATGGAGGGAGAGGGAGGCGGAGGGAGATGGAGGGAGAGGGAGGGAGGTGGAGGGAGGCAGAGGGAGGCTGGAGGGGGGGGTGGAGGAAGATGGAGGGAGAGGGAGGCGGAGGGAGATGGAGGGAGAGGGAGGGAGGTGGAGGGAGGCAGAGGGAGGCTGGAGGGGGGG